>NC_064853.1:114089609-114144609 GCF_024139225.1 Suncus etruscus
GGAAATAGGTCTTAGTTTTGGGGGGAGAAATCAGTTGTTAATGACTAAAAAATGTCAGTGATGGAGGCAATTACAGGAAAGTAATTTCTGATCATAATTTATGACTGAAGGTCTTATATGTATATAGTGTAAGAGCTCACTGCTTAATTGTTGCTGTCTGTGCTATCTATTTACCTTGTGAAGGGTAAATTTAGAAAATGAGCATGGGGGGGCATATCCAGCAGCTCTCAGGTGTTACTCTTGGTTCTGCACTCAGGAATAATGCCTGGTGGGTTCGGGGAACCATATAGGGCTGCAAGGATCAAACTCAGGACAGCTGTATGCAAGGCAAAGGCCCTATCTACTGTACTATTACCCCAGGCTCCATAAATGAACATTTTCTTTTCTTTTCTTTTTTTTTTTTTTTTTTTTGCTTTTTGGGCCACACCCGGTGATCCCCAGGGGTTACTCATGGCTATGCACTCAGAAATCACTCCTGGCTTGGGGGACCATATGGGATGCTGGGTGATCGAACCACAATTTGTCCTAGATTAGCATGTGCAAGGCAAATGACCTACTGCTTGCGCCACCACTCCTGACCCACATTTTCTTAATGCTTAAATCACAGGGTGTTGTAATTAATGAGATAACATGACATGAGAGGTGAGGTCACATGCTTGTTCACCACAACAGAGTGATTTGTGTTTTAGTACCCAGGGAATGGTGAGAAAGAAGTGGGCAATAAAATCTGGCACAAAGAGCTCTTCCCAGGGCTAGAACGATAGTACAGAGAATTGGACATCTCATATGGTCCCCCAAGCACTGCCAGGAATGATTCCTGAATAAGTAAGCCCTGAGCACTGCCATGTATGAGCCAAAAGCAAACCAAAAAAACAAAAAATTAGGAAGAGCTCCTTCCTTATACACAAAAAAAGGCAAATGGTTATCAGTCATTTATCTGTTTGATATTTATCCAATATTGATTGAGAGCTTCCTGTGTGGACAACTCTTGGCACTTGGAAAATTGTGTGACCAAAACAAAGATGTGTTGTTTTGTGGAGCTCATGCTTTTGTGGAGAAGACAGACAAGATATCCAGTACATCAGAGAGTGATAAGTGCTAAAGAAAAAAAGAGAAAAGTACAGTTTGAAGAAGGGTCAGGACAGAAGGAATGCAGTAGGGCAGAGACAAAAATGTAAATGCAATAGCCTTGATAGGTAGGAAGTTAGTTATCCTTGAGAAATAAGATGAAAAATTGTGGGGCCGGAGAGATAGCACAGCAGCGTTTGCCTTGCAAGCAGGCTACCCAGGACCTAAGGTGATTGGTTCAAATCCCGGCATCCCATATGGTTCCCCCGTACCTGCCAGGAGCTATTTCTGAGCAGATAGCCAGGAGTAACCCCTGAGCACTGCTGGGTGTGGCCCAAAAACAAAACAAAACAAAACAAAAGATAAAAAATAGTGTGTGTGTTTGTGTGTGTTTTTCTGTGTGTTTTTGTATCTGCATCTGTGTGTGTTTTAGGAAAGGAGAAATTGGGTCACATCTGGCTTTTGCTTAGGGCCTGCTCCAATTCTGCATCCAGGAATTATTCTTGGTAGTTCTTGGGGGATTGTGTGGTCATGATAGAACCAGGGTTGGCCATGTACAAGCAACTGCCTTGAACTCTGTTTTATCTCTCCAGACCCTGGAAGAAAAATGTTTTTCCTTTTTTGCCACACCCAGTGATGCTCAGGATTTTATTCCTGGCTCTGCAATCAGGGATCATTCCTCAGGCTCAGAAGACTGTATGGGGTGCCGAGAATCAAGCCCAGATCAACCATGTGCAAGGCAAGAGCTTTTTATCTGCTGTACTTGGGTACTGACTCTGGGATATAATCTTTATTTAATTTTTTTATTTTGGGGTCACACCCAGCAGTGCTCAAGGGTTACTCCTGACTCTGAGCTCAGAAATTACTCCTGGCAGTGCTGGGGTACCATATGGGATGGCAGAGATTGAGCCCAGGTCTGCCTTGTTGCAAGGCAAATGCCCTACCCTCTGTGCTATCACTCTGGACAACAAATTCTTAAGAGGTAAGATGTTTGCTGGCTGTCTAGAAAGCAGGCAGTTGCTACAGCAAATCCCTCTGGCAGTTACTCCCTGGGCAGCAGGAGGTCTAGAAAGCTGTGGATTCTAAGGACATTGTAGAACACACTAGGTATTTTGCTTTTGTTCTGTATGAAACAAGAGCCTTGGTAAAATTTTGAACAGAGAATTGATAGGATCTAACATTAGGTGGGTTATAATAGGAGAACTTTTAAGAAGAATGTCTACGATTGCTTAATATGGTCTATGAAAGGAATCTATTCTAAGATACATTACATTATTTTATGTGGGACAAGTCTCAAAAGATTGTTGCTAGGGATTATACAAAATAAATGTTTCTCTCCGTTGAAGAATCACAAAAGGATTTAGATCCAGCCCAGTTACGCTTATTTCAATGCCTAAACAATCCATTTCTAGAAACAGAAGGAATGTTTACAAGGACCACAAAGAGGTAATTATACCATCTCCCCTCATTTTCACCTAAATGACTGCTTAATGAGTGCTTCCCTGCATAAACCATAGTACAAAGGTACCTTAGGTGCTTTTCCCTTATCTACTTACTGTTCCAACGTTTCCGCATAGACAAAAGCTTGACCTCCATCAGGTGAGCAGCCTTCTAAAGGCATTTGTGAAAGCATCTGTTTACCTTATTGTTATAAAATGGATACCAGTAAGATGCAAAGGAAGGCAAAGAGCTGAAGAAGGTAGCTGAAGAAAGAATGCTACTGCACTCTTGCCTGGGTTGCCACTGTGATACCAATTAGGGTGATGCCAGGGCCCCAATAGGTAAAAAAATTTTGTGAAATCATGAACATGAAGGTTCTGCCTGTCTCACAAGGCAGCAAGCAAAGATCTGCTCTCTGCTGTTTTCTGTTGTCTGCTGATCCATGTGGTCTACATTATCTGTGTTATCTACTTTTCACCATGGTCAACATTATTTGCTGAATTGTGTCATTTATCAGCCAATCCATGTCATTTTCCTTTTCTTTTTGCCTGCCTGCTTCAACTATCCATGCCATCTGTCTACGGTTACGTAAATATTTTATGTCTATGTCTACTTCTGTATCTATGTCTAGATCTAGGTCTATATCTAGGTCTATTTCTAGGTCCAGGTTTAGATATTGATATATGTGTATTACTTATTTTCTGCCCTGAACTGTTTCTGCTATCAGGTTGGTTGCACCCATTGTATGTGAGGTTTAAAATGACCAATTCTTTTTTTTTTTTTTTTTTTTTTTTTTATTGGTGTTTTTGGGCTACTGTCTCTGCACTCAAAAGTCGCTCAGGGCAGGCTCAAGGAAATATATGGGGATGCTGGGAATTGAACCAGGGTAGGTTCTGGGTTGGCCATATGCAAGGCAAATACCCTACTGCTGAGCTATTGCTCTAGCCCCAGACCAATAAGATTCTTTTAATTATCTGCCACCTTTCTTACCTCTCCCATATGTGTGTATACACACATATATAGTTATTTTATTTTTGTTATGACATTTAAGACAGGTCAGTTGAATGTTGAATTATATATTTCTATTTTAAGTTCCTTATCCGAGAGGTTAATCAGATGGTTGGAATTTTTTAGGTCCTCCAAGCTATCATCTTCATTCTCTGTGCATGGTGTTTGCCTGCAAGTTTTCCCCATTGTCACGCTAGTAGTGTGGTTTTTCTTGCGTGTTGTGGTGGGGTTTATTGGTTAGATAAAGTGCGCGACTGCATTCTGAAGCTACCCAGTGAGCCAGTGAGTAAGAAATGGCTGACTATAGGGACTGCCACGTAAAGTGCTGATTGCTTCACCTGCGGAGTCTCTGCCCTGCTGTGCTTCTTCTGAAGAAACGGAGGACCTCAAGTGTGCACTGTCCTGTGCTTTTCTGTCTTTTCTGAATCCTTGGAGCTCTCCTCAGAGCCCTGGGAAGCGAACCCAAAAAAAACTGCATTCTGAAGCTACCCAGCGAGTGAGTAAGAAATGACTGACTGTGGGGACTGCCAGGTGAAGTGCTGATTGCTTCACCTGCAGAGTCTCTGCCCTGCTGTGCTTCTTCTGAAGAAACTGAGGACCTCAAGGGAACCCTATCCTGTGCGTCTCTGTCTTTTCTGAATCCTTGAAGCTCTCCTCAGAGCCCTGGGAAGCAAACCCCCCAAAAACTTCATTATGAAGCTACCCAGCAAGCAAGTGAGTGAGTAAGAAATGGCTGACTTTACAAGCCCAGAAAGGGGAAGCCACTGAACTCTGCTGGAACTCAGATGCCAGCACCCCTATCTGCCTGTCTTCTGTGCTGTGCTCCATTTTCGGCCTGATTTCATCCTGTGTGTGGCTCATCTTCAGACCGCTCGCCTTCCCTGGAGCCTTCCCTGGAGGTGAGCTTACACACCCAGAAAGGGAAAACCACTGAACTCTGCTGAACTCAGACGCCAGCACCCCTATCTGCCTGTCTTCTGTGCTGTGCTCCATTTTCAGCCTGATTTCATCCTGTGTGTGGCTCATCTACGGATGGCTCGCCTTCCCTGGAGCCTTCCCTGGAGGTGAGTTTACAAGTCCAGAAAGAGTGGAGCCAGAGGAGCATGGTCGCTCTGCTTTGCTTCCCGGCGGTGCACATCATTTAGCCAATGAATACAACCACAACATGTAGAAAAACCCACAATATAAGTGTGACAATGGGGAAACAACGCAGGCCAGCACCAGACATAGACAATGACGATGGCAACTCTGATGACTTGAACATGACCAACCAACTAGTCAGTCTCTCAGATAAGGAGTTTAGAGTCGCAATATGGAAGATGTTCAAAGAACTCAAAGAAAGTATAGAAGAGAACACTAATAAGAATCAAGAGAATAGGAAGATAGAAATCAGAAAACTCCAAAGTGAAATTTCAGGTCAAATAACAGGTCTGAAAAACTCAGTAGATGAATTGGAGAAAAACATGCTTGAGTTTTCCCACAGGTTAACAGCAGCTGAGGATAGAATTAGTACACTGGAAGATGAGATGAATAACAATTCCATACAGCAGAAGAAATTAGAGCCTTAAATTTAAAGCCTGAAAGCAAACGAACAAACAATAGAAAAATTACTCAAAGAATGGGAACAGATGAAAATAGAAGTCTATGATAAGCTCAAGAGAAACAACTTAAGAATAACTGGAGTCCCAGAGAACCAGGAAGAAAATCTCCAGGAAGAATCAACGGTAAAGAACATCATTAAAGAGAACTACCAGAGCTAATGAATACTTGCAATCAAATCCTGCATGCCCAAAAGAGTACAAACTAAAAGAGACCCCAGAAAAAACACCCCAAAACACATCCTAGTCATAATGATGAATCCCACAGATAGAGACAGAATTCTGAAAGCAGCAAGATCGAAAAAAGAAATTACATTCAAGGGAACATCCTTGAGATTTACTGCAGAAATGTCACTGGAAACACTCAAGGCCAGAAGGCAGTGGTGGGACATAGTGACAAAACTTAATGAAATAAATGCTTCACCTAGAATACTGCATGCAGCAAAACTCACTTTCAGGTTTGAAGGAACAATACATGGTTTCACAGACAAACAGCAGCTCAGAAACTTTACAGACTCAAAACCATTCTTAAAAGAAAAACTGAACGGCATACTTTAAGACAAGACTGACCAACAGACACACCAAACTTTGATATAAAGATGGCACTAACTCCTAGGACAATTCTTTCTCTCAATGTCAATGGACTAAATGCACCAGTTAAGAGACACAGAGTGGCTAAATGGATCAAAAAACTCAATCCAACCTTCTGCTGCCTACAAGAAACGCACCTGAATAATCAGAACAAACATAGACTCAAAATAAAAGGCTGGAGGAAAATCATCCAAGCAAACAACACCCATAAAAAAGCTGGAGTGGCCATACTAATATCAGATGATGCAAACTTTGTACATAGGAAAGTTGTAAGGGACAAAGATGGACATTTTGTATTAATCAAAGTGAAGAAATCACTCTCCTAAACATATTTGCACCGAATGAGGGGCCAGCAAAATATTTAATAAAATTATTGACAAATCTGAAAAATAATGTCAACAACAACACAATAATTGTGGGAGACTTCAACACGGCATTGTCAACACTTGAGAGGTCAACCAGACTGAAACTCAACAAGAATATACTAGACCTGAAAAGAGAAATGGAAGAAAGAGGCCTAGTAGATATATACAGGACACTCCATTCCCAGAAGCCCGGTTACACATTCTTCTCTAATGTACATGGACATTCTCCAGGATAGACTACATGCTGGCACATAAAACATACCTCCATAATATCAAGAGGATAGAAATTTTGCAGACTACCTTCGTTGACCACAGAGCCCTGAAATTATATGTGAACCACGAAGGGACAAAGAAGAAAATTTTTAATACCTGGAAGTTAAACAGCCTAATACTGAATAACCAGTGGATCCAAGATGAAATCAAAGAGAAAATCAAAACCTTCCTAGAAACAAATGACAATGGAGGCACAAACTATCAGAACCTATGGGACACAGCAAAAGCAGTACTGAGAGGAAAATTTATAGCTTTGCAAGCACACATCAGGAAAGAAGAAGGAGCATACCTAAATAGCTTAATGACACAGCTCATAGAATTAGAAATTACTCAACCAAAGGACCCAAAAATAGGGAGACAAAAGGAAATAAAGCTGAGAACAGAAATCAATGAAGTGGAAACCCGAAAAACAATCCAAAAGATCAATGGAAGCAGAAGTTGGTTTTTTGAAAAAATAAACAAGATTGATATACCACTGGCAAAATTAAGAGAGAGAAACTTGATAAATCATATTAGGAATGAAAAAGAAGAGATCACTACTGATATGGCAGAGATCCAAAGGGTAATCAGAAACAACTTTGAGAAGCTCTATGCCACTAAAAATGAAAACCTGGAAGAAATGGATAAATTTTTGGACTCTTATTATCTTCCACAGATAAATGAAGAGGATTTAGCATATCTAAACACACCCATCATTATTGAGGAAATTAAGACAGTAATCAAATGTCTGCCCAAAATCAAAAGCCCAGGCTCAGATGGATTTACTAATGAATTCTTTCAAACTTTCAAGAGGAACTTCTACCAGTCCTGGCAAGACTCTTTCATGAAATTGAAAAAAACAGGAACATGGGCCCGGAGAGATAGCACAGTGGCGTTTGCCTTGCAAGCAGCCGATCCAGGACCAAAGGTGGTTGGTTCGAATCCTGGTGTCCCATATGGTCCCCCGTGCCTGCCAGGAGCTATTTCTGAGCAGACAGCCAGGAGTAACCCCTGAACACCGCCTGGTGTGGCCCAAATACCAAAAAACAAAAACAAACAAACAAACAAAAACAAACAAACAAAAAAACAGGAATACTTCCAAATAGCTTTTATGAAGCCAACATCACCTTGATACCTAAACCAGACAGAGATACTACCAAAAAAGAAAATTACAGACCAATATCACTCATGAATACAGATGCAAAGATCCGCAACAAAATTCTGGCAAATAGGATTCAATGCTTCATTAAGAAGATCATCCACTACGATCAAGTAGGTTTCATCCCAGGAACACTAAATCTATCAACATATTATACAACATCAACAACAAGAAAATAAAAATCACATGATCATATCAATAGATGCAGAGAAAGCATTTGATAAGGTCCAACACCCATTCTTGATCAAAACTCTCAGCAAGATGGGAATGGAAGGACCTTTCTCAATATAGTTAAGGCCATCTACCACAAGCCAGAGGCAAATATTGTCCTCAATGGAGAAAAACTGAAAGCCTTTCCTCTAAATTCTGGCACAGACAAGGCTGTCCTCTCTCACCACTCCTATTCAACATAGCACTGGAAGTACTTGCTATAGTGATTAGGCAAGAAAATGATATCAAGGGAATCCAGATAGGAAAGGAAGAAGTCAAGCTCTCGCTGTTTGCAGATGACATGATACTCTACTTAGAAAACCCTAAAGTCTCTAAAAAAAGCTTCTAGAAACAATAGACTCATATAGCAAGGTGGCAGGCTACAAAATTAACACACTAAAATCAATGGCCTTTCTATATACCAATAGTAATAAGGAAGAAATGGACATTAAGAAAACAACCTCATTCACAATAGTGCCACACAAACTCAAATATCTTGGAATAAACTTGACTAAAAATGTGAAGGACCTATACAAAGAAAACTATGAAACTCTGCTCCAAGAAATAAGAGAGGACACACTGAAATGGAAATACATACCCTGCTCATGGATTGGCAAGATTAACATCATCAAAATGGCAATACTCCCCAAAGCATTGTACAGATTTAATGTATCCTTCTAAAGATACCCGTGACATTCTTCAAAGAAGTGGATCAGGCACTTTTGAAATTCATTTGGAACAATAAACACCCTAGAATAGCTAAAGCAATCACTGGGAAAAAGAATATGTGAAGAATTACTTTTCCCAACTTTGAACTGTACTACAAAGCAATAGTTATCAAAAACAGCATGGTATTGGAATAAAGACAGGTCCTCAGATCAGTGGAATAGGCTTGAATATTCAGAGAATGTTCCCCAGACATACAATCACCTAATGTTTTTTTTTTTTTTTTTTTTTGGCTTTTTGGGTCACACACGGCACTGCTCAGAGGTTATTCCTGGCTCCATGCTCAGAAATTGCTCCTGGCAGGCACGGGGGACCATATGGGACACCGGGATTTGAACTGATGACCTCCTGCATGAAAGGCAAATGCCTTACCTCCATGCTATCTCTCCGGCCCCACAATCACCTAATGTTTGATAAAGGAGCAAGAAATCCTAAATGGAGCAAAGAAAGCCTCTTCAACAAGTGGTGTTGGCACAACTGGCTAGCCACTTGCAAAAAATTGAACTTAGACCCCCACCTAACATCATGTACGAAAGTTAAATCCAAATGATGGAAGACCTCGATAT
Source organism: Suncus etruscus (assembly GCF_024139225.1). NCBI lineage: Eukaryota > Metazoa > Chordata > Mammalia > Eulipotyphla > Soricidae > Suncus > Suncus etruscus. Next base: position 114,098,593 of record NC_064853.1, read on the forward strand.
CAGACCCGAAACCATAAGACATATAGAACAACACGTAGGTAAAACACTCCAGGACATTGAGATTAAAGGCATCTTTAAAGAGGAAACTGCACTCTCCAAGCAAGTGAAAGCAGAGTTTAACAGATGGGAATATATTAAACTGAGAAGTTTCTGCACCTCAAAAGAAATAGCGCCCAGGATACAAGAGCCACCCACTGAGTGGGAGAAACTATTCACCCAATACCCATCAGACAAGGGGTTAATCTCCAAAATATACAAGGCACTGACAGAAATTTACAAGAAAAATACCATTTAATCCCATCAAAATATGGGGAGAAGAAATGGACAGACTCTTTGACAAAGAAGAAATACAAATGGCCAAAAGACACATGAAGAAATGCTCCACATCACTAATCACATCGGGGAGATGCAAATCAAAACAACTATGAGATACCATCTTATACCCCAGAGATTGGCACACATCACAAAGAATGAGAACAAGCACTGTTGGCGGGGATGTGGAGAGAAAGGAACTGTTATCCACTACTGGTGGGAATGCCATCTAGTTCAACCTTTATGGAAAGCAATATGGAGATTCCTCCAAAAACTGGAAATAGAGCTCCCATACGACCCAGCTATACCACTCCTAGGAATATACCCTAGGAACATAAAAATACAATACAAAAATCCTTTCCTTACACCTATATTCATTGCAGCACTATTTACCATAGCAAGACTCTGGGAACAGCCTTTAACAGATGAATGACTAAAGAAAACTGTGGTACATATACACAATGGAATAGTATGCAGCTGTCAGAAGAGATGAAGTCATGAAATTTTCCTATACATGGATGTACATGGAATCTATTATGCTGAGTGAAATAAGTCAGAGAGAGAGAAAGGTGCAGAATGGTTTCACTCATCTATGGGTTTTAAGAAAAATGAAATACATTCTTGCAATAATAACTTTCAGACACAAAACAGAAAAGAGCTGGAAGTTACAGCTCACCTCATGAAGCTCACCACAAACAGGGATGCGTTTAGTTAGAGAAATAACTAAGTTTCAAACTATCCTAATAATGAGAATGTACGAGGGAAATAGAAAGCCTGTCTAGAGTACAGGCGAGGGTTGGGTGGGGAGGAGGTAAATTTGGGACATTGGTGATGGGAATGTTGCTCTGGTGATGAGTGGTGTTCTTTCCATGACTGAAACCCAAATACGATCATGTATGTAATAAATTTGATTAATTAAAAAAATTTAAAAAAAATAAGAAGATCATACACTACGACCAAGTAGGTTTCATCACAGGAATGCAAGGATGGTTTAACATCCGTAAATCTATCAACATCATACACAACATTAACAAAAAAAAAATAAAAATCACATGATCATATCAATAAACGCAAGGAAAGCATTTGTTAAGGTCCAACACCCATTCTTGATCAAAACTCTCAGCAAGATGGGAATGGAAGGAATCTTTTTCAATCTAGTTGAAGCCATCTACCACAAGCCAATGGCAAATATTATCCTCAATGGATAAAAACTAAAAGCCTTTCCTCTAAATTCTGGTAAAAGACAAGGCCGTCCGCTCTCACCATTCCTCTTCAACATAGTACTGGAAATTCTTGCTATAGTGATCAGGCAAGAAAAAGATATCAAGGGAATTCAGATAGGAAAGGAAGAAATAGCTCTCATTGTTTGCAGACGACATGATACTCTAATTAGAAAACCCTAAAGACTCTACGAAAAAGCTTCTAGAAACAATAGAGTCATATAGCAAGGTGACAGGCTACAAAATTAACAGAAATCAATGGCCTTTTTATACACCAATAATGATAGGGACGAGAAGGAAGTCAAGAAGGCAATCTCATTCACAAACTCAAATATATTGGAGTCAACTTGACCAAAGACGTGAAGGAGCTATACAAAAAAAACTATAAAACCCTCCTCCAAGAAATAAGAGAAGACACACGGAAATGGAAACACATACCCTGCTTATGGATTGGCAGGATTAACATCATTAAAATGGCAATACTCCCCAAAACATTATACAGATTTATTGCGATCCCCTTAAAAATACCTATGACATTCTTCAGAGAAGTGGATCAAACACTTATGAAGTTCATATGGAACAATAAACAACCTAAAGCACTCTTAGGGAAAAGGAAAATGGGAGGCATTATTTTCCCCAACTTTAAACTGTACTACAAAGCAATAGTTATCAAAACAGCATGGTATTGGAATAAAGATAGGCCCTCAGATCAGTGGAATAGGCTTGAATACTCAGAGAATGTTCCCCAGACATGCAGTCACCTAATTTTTGATAAAGGATCAAGAAATCCTAATTGGAGCAGGGAAAACCTCTTCAACTAGTGGTGCTGGCAGAACTGGTTAGCCACTTGCAAAAAAAGCAAACATAGATCCCCAGTTAACATCATGTAGAAGGTAAAATTCAAATGGATTAAAGACCTTGATATCAGACCTGATACCATAAGGTATATAGAACAACACGTTGGTAAAACACTCCATGATATTTAGACTAAAGGCATCTTCAAGGAGGAAATTGCACTTTCCAAACAAGTGGAAGCAGAGATCAACAGATGGGAATACATTAAACTGAGAAGCTTCTGCACCTCAAAAGAAAGAGTGCCAAGGATACAAGAATCACCCACCAAGTGGGAGAAGCTATTCACCCAACACCCATCAGATAAGAGGCTAATATCCAAAATATACAGGGCACTGACAGAACTTTACAAGAAAAAAACATCTAATCCCATCAAAAAATGGGGAGAAGAAATGAACAGATGCTTTGATAAAAAAAGAACTACAAATGACCAAAAGGCACATGAAAAAATGCTCCTCGTCACTAATCATCAGGGAGATGCAAATCAAAACAACGATGAGATACCACCTCACACCACAGAGATTGGCGAACATCACAAAGAATGAGAACAATCATTGCTGGCAGGGATGTGGAGAGAAAGGAACTCTTATCCACTGCTGGTGGGAATGCTGTCTAGTCCAACCACTATGGAAAGTGATATAGAGATTCCTCCAAAATCTGGAAATTGAGCTCCCATTCGACCCAACTATTCCACTCCTAGAGATACACCCTAAGAACACTAGAATACAATACAAAAACCCCTTCCTCACACCTATATTTATTGCAGCACTATTCACAATAGCCAGGCTCTGGAAACAACCAAGATGCCCTTCAACAGATGAATGGCTAAAGAAATTGTGGTACATATACACAATGAAATATTATGCAGCCTTCAGGAGAGATGAAGTCATGAAATTTTCCTATACATGGATATACATGGAATCTATCATGCTGAGTGAAATAAGTCAGAGGGAGAGAGAGAGAGAGAGAGAGAGAGAGAGAGAGAGAGAGAGAGAGATGCAGAATAGTCTCCCTCATCTATGGGTTTTAAGAAAAATAAAAGTCATTTTTGCAACAATCCTCAGAGACAATGAGAGGAGGGCTGGAACTTCCAACTCACTTCATGTAGCTCACCACATAGAGTGGTGAGTGCAGTTATAGAAATAACTACACAGAGAACTACCACAATCATGTGAATGAATGAGGGAACTGAAAAGCCTGTCTGGAGTACAGGTGTGGGGGGGGCTTGGGATGGAGGGAGATTTGGGACATTGGTAGTGGGAATGTTGCAATGGTGAAGGGGGTTTTCTTTACATGACTGAAACCTAATCACAATCATATTTGTAATCAAGATGTTTAAATAAAGAAAAAAAATTAAAAAAAAAGAAAAGACAAAACAGTGGGGAAAATCATCCCTGTATAAGAGAATATTCAGTAAGGGTTATAGCTATTAAGGGAATACATACAAGATATTCTATATATATTCATATGATATATAATATATAAATATAATATATACATATTTCTTTTATGTCTCTGAAATAGTTTGGGGTGTGCTAAATCCGTTGCATCACTTTGGTCTGTGGTTTGGCTTGTGCAGTCTGATAACCAGCTGGCAATGGACCCATATCAGGAAAAATTCTTGAGCCATGACTTGTCAGAAACCGAGTCTCTTAACAAGCAAAGTCCCACAATGAAGAAAGGAGGAGGGAAGGAGGCCTCTGAGAGTAGATCAATAGCAACAGAGTATTGGGATCTTCTTATGCTGAGAGTCTATCATATCACTTAGGGCAGGGGTCTTCAAACTACCGCCCGCGGGCCACATGTGGCCATGCGCCCGCAGAGAAGTCTGATCCGGCCAGCCAGCAGTGAGCGCTGATTGGTTGCCAAGATACCTGCCAGCATATACACTCAGTGTATATCCAAATATCAGGAACCATGCACTCAAAATGGTAACCATATTTGGTAGCACTTATGCCTGTGAACAGACTTTTTCAAGAATGAAACATCTGAAATCTCCAACCAGATCAAGATTAACTGATGCCCACTTGCATCACTTGTTACGGCTGGCAATGACAAATACGGAACCGGACATTGACCATCTCATTAGCCAAAAGCAGGCCCACAGTTCCCCTTGAAATACTGGTGTGTGATCTGTTTATTTATAAATGGTTTTCATTTTATCTATATAAGATATGTGCAGTGTGAGTAGGAATTAGTAGCTCATATAGTCCGGCCCTCCAGCTCTCTAAGGGACCGTAATCCAGCCCCCGCTTTAAAAAGTTTGAAGACCCCTGACTTAGGGCATGGTTTTGTGTGGGGATAATGATCTGCTTCTTGAGGAGCCAAGAACTGAAGGTAAAAAGGGTTAAATGTAGGGTCATGGTGTTTGGGGGTGAGGGAGTGAGGAACTACACATGAGCTTGTTCAGTGGCAGGCAAGGGCAGAATATAATATGGACATTCTGCATCTGCAAAACATATGTCAATCATAAAAAAAACCTATTGATTAATATCATATGCGGTTTTGAGAATGGAGATCAGTGAGAAAGAAAGTTGCTGATGATTGCACCAGCCCAACCATCTTTAGAGTTCTCCCCGGAACCCACCTTTCTGGCAGCTGGGCCAGCATCCAGGCATGCCTCTGGAGTCCAGGAGGAAGGGGGGAGGTGGTTGGGAGCCTCCTTGGCCTCCCAGCACCCCCAAGCTAGGGAGAGGGTCTTTGCCTGGGGTCTTCCCAGACCCCATGCCGGCCATCTGGCCCATTTTTTATATATTTTTTAAACTCTATGGTTACAAGGTTTTTCAGATTTTTTTTACAGATAAAGCTGATCATGGTTGAGTTACAGTCATACAATGTATATTGTATAACAACCTTCACCAGTGTGCATTTCCCACCACCAGTGTCAACAATTTTTCTCTCACCTTCCCTGATACTTTCTTCCCTCCCTCCCACCCTTCCCAGCTTGCTCCTGGGGCAGGCATTTTACTTCTCTCTGTTTCTCTCTGTCTCTCCTCTTTCCCTCTCTCCTCTGTCTTCTCTCTCTCTCTCTCTCTCTCTCTCTCTCTCTCTCTCTCTCTCTCTCTCTCTCTCGCTCTCTCTCTCTCTTCATCTCTCTCTTCCTCTCTCTCTCTCTCTCTTTGGTTTTTGGGTCACACCCGGCATCGCTCAGGGATTACTCCTGGCTCCACGCTCAGAAATCGCTCCTGGCAGGCTCGGGGGACCATATGGAATGTCAGGATTTGAACCTATGACCTTTTGCGTGAAAGGCAAATGCCTTACCTCCATGCTATTTCTCTGGCCCCTTCTCTCTCTCTTATCTCTCCCACCTCTCTCTCCACCCTCTTTTATTTTGTGCCATTGAAGTTTGTACTACTGCAAATGAAGGAGTGCCTTTCCATATTAAACCTTTACTCTAACTATACTGTCCTCTATTTGTGGCAAGCTACTTACCATGGAATGGTCCTCCTGATTTTCATCTCTATTTTCTCTGGATATCATCCCCACACTGTCTCTTATTTTCATTATATCCCAGTAATGAGTGAGATTATTCTGTTTATCCCTCTCCCTCTGCCTCATTTTGCTCAGCATAATACTCTCCTTGTCCATCCATGTATAAGCAAATTGTATGGCTTCTGTTTTCTAATGGCTGCATAGTAATTCATTGTGTAGATATACCAGTTTCTTTAGCCACTCATCTGTTGTTGGATACTTGGGTATTCTAGCTATTGCAAATAGTGCCACAATAACCATAGAAGTACAGAGGTCATTTTTGTATTGTTTTTGTGTTCCTAGGATATATCCCTAGGAGTGGTATTGCTGGATCATAAGGAAGTTCAATTTTCAGCTTTTTAAGGAATATCCATATTGTTTTCCATAAAGGCTGGACTAGACGGCATTCCCACCAGCAGAGAATGAGAGTCCCTTTCTCCCCACATTCATACCAGTACTGTTTGTTTTTATTCTTTGTAATGTTTGCCACTCTCTGTGGCGTGAGACGATAAATCGTTGTTGTTTTATTTTGTATCTCCCTGATGATGAATGATGTAAATGTTTTCATGTGCCTCTTCTTTGAGGAAATGTCTGTTCATGTGTTTTCCCCATTTTTTGATGGGGTTAGATTTTTTTTTTCCTTGTTAAGTTCTGTCAGTACCTTACATATCTCTTAGATGTTAACCCTTTATCAGCTGAATATTTGGTGAATAGTTTCTCCCATCCTGTAGGGAGTCTTTGTATCTTAGTTACTGTTTCCTTTGAGTGGCTTGCAGACATTCTTGTGGGAGGTGGTGGCTCTGTCACACTCCTGATTGAAATGCTCACATATATTTTTATTTGCACTGTGCTCACACACATGCCTGTGGTGTGGCCAAAAATTTACATACCATAAATTTAGAGAACAGAGATACCATGATTTGTTCACAAACAGAAGTACCAGGACTACAGTAAGTGTATGGGGCAGCAATGTAGCTAAACTCAGCCTTAAGGATGAAAGGCAAGAGGTAATACTGTTATATGGACACTTAGAAAGACAGATCTATTAATGTCATCTGTAATTGTTATTAAGCTGAGCACCAAGATCAATCTCTTTGGTTTCAACTCTAAGTTGCTATAAGTTATGTCTCCTATTTGAACCCCATCTTCCTTATTTGTCATATAAGACAACACTAGATCATTTCTCTGGGGCTACGTATTTGGCTCAAGTGGTAGAGCACATGATAGAGCCTTGCATACCCAAAGTTTTGTTTGATCCCCAGCACTGCTTGATCCCCACCCCAGCACAGCTGAGCAGTACATCGAAAGCCCCTGAGCACTGCCAACACCCAGACTCCACAAAAAGTGATCCCAACAAGAAGAAGAAAGAGAATTTTTCAAGTTCTTATCACATGTAAGGTTATAATGATAAATGAACTAAGCCAATAACTGAATGGACACATTATTCAAGGGCAATCTGTTTATTACTTAATTAAAAACCAGGGATACACTGGTGCTCAAACATACTAGACACCATATACAGTGCTCATTCTGACAATGTCTTGATAAAATAGTCAAATTTACCCATTTCCTTTTGATTATGTCTTCTATTAGGACCTAAGAGCATACAACCATTGAGACCACTGGAAAAAACTACTGAGCACCACAGATTTATCTTACGGGCCCCATTCATCAAGTAACTTTATGAAAATTATTATCCCTTTTCCTTTTTTCCCCTTATTTTTCTTTTTTCCTTCTTTCCTTCTCTTCTTTCTTCTTCTTTTTTTTTTTTTTTTTTGGTTTTTGGTTTTTGAGTCACACCTGGCGGTGCTCAGTTACTCCTGGCTATCTACTCAGAAATAGCTCCTGGCAGGCACGGGGGACCATATGGGACACTGGGATTCGAACCAACCACCTTAGGTCCTGGATCGGCTGCTTGCAAGGCAAACACCGCTGTGCTATCTCTCCTGGCCCTTCTTTCTTCTTCTTCTTTATTTTTATTGAATATATTTTTTATTTAAGTAACATGATCATATTTGGGTTACAGTCATAACCAGAACACCCCCCCTTCACCAGTGCATCATTACCCCCTTCCCCCTTCCCATCCCCTACCTGTATTCGAGACATACATTCTACTATAGTAATTTGTTTTTAAGTTCAGTAAGTTGTACTTTTTTTCCTTAAAGGATAAGAGTAAAAAAATATAGTAAAGGTGTGATAGTGGCAATCGCCAATGTTTGCATAGGTTCAGAAAAATGGAGAAAATGGAAAAAAGTCCTTGACTTGATTACAAAAAGGCCTCACCCCAGAAGTTGATTGGCATAAGACAGACTCTGGGTTCCAGGCATACCAGTCTATCCAACTCCAGTCAATCTAAAGGTCCCGGTGAAACTTTTGCACACTTTAGCTATAGTTGGTATCAGACTTTTATATTTAAAGACTCTGGATTCTGTGCATTTCTTTCGTCAATGTCAGGCTGATGTGGAGCATCCTCTATTTTTCAGCATATCATTAAATGCAGAGCGATCTGCCCTACATGCAGACTGTTGCTGAGTCGCCTGAGTGTTGGGAGTACTCTTTGGAGTAAGTCAATGCCAAAGCAGTGGTAGGTCTTCTCTGGTAGAGGCTTGGATCCTGGGAGAGTTAAAGACACTTGTGGTTGTTTCCATAGTTCAGGTGTGTGTGGGCGATGCCCATTCTTCTGAGGCCTGAGCCAAATCATTATGCCAATTTGTGTTTCCATCTCTATTAGATAAAAACTTGTTTGCATATGTATTATTTTCCCATTTTAATGTGCCTATGCAAAAGAGAAGCAATGCCACAAGATATTGTTGGTGCATCTGGGGGCCAACGAATAAAGTCTAGCATTTCCCGTAACTTGGTATAAACGTGAAATCTATACAGAGTTACTCTTCTACCAGTATTGCTTATAAAACAGATCTCACAGGGGGAAAATCAAACAATCAAATAACTAATCTAGTGGGCAAAATTGTCACTATATGAGGATATTTGAAAAGAGTTATAGATGTAAGGGAATACATCTGAGATATACAAAAAATTGCATGTGACCTTATTATGTTTTAAAAAGAAAAAGAAAAGAAAGAAAACAAGGGTATTTGAAGACAACAGGTGATAGTTGAGTTTGAGACATGTTTTGCGGCATTACAAAACGTTATATTGTCCTTAAAGTAGGGGTTATGCTGAAGCTGATTCCGGTATCATGTAACAGTCCATAGTTTGATGGGGGCATGAGGGGCCACCAAGCATGGGTCAACAGGCGTGTTGGTTGTAGTTGTTTGTATAGGCATGAGCTGAGGACCGAGAGGGTGTCATTCACTGAGAAGCTGATGGTGGTGTTGGAGCAGAAGGTCAGTCTTGGTGTCTACCCAATCAGGAACTGAGGATAGGGAGGGTTGAATAAGGGGAAGATAATAGTTCAGGGTTTGGGTATGAGGAGGTAGGAGAGACAAAGAGATGAGGGGAGAGGCAATACATAAAAGACTAGACAATAAAGGTCAATTTGAGTGTTTTATCAGAATCTTGGGCACCCTGATTCTATTCCTAGGAACAGTCTAGTATCAGGAACATTTTTGGATAATGCTTAAAAAGTACATTTGTCCTGCGGGCGCATTTGCTAGTATTACTAGCAAAAAACAACAGGGGGTCGAATATACATAAGGGAGGGGTTTCCATCCTCCTCCTGCCCCCCAGGGCCCAACTTGCCAGGGCCGGCCATGAAAACCTACCTGGCATGGGGGGGTCCCAGTCTCCTGGACCAAGTGTCCAGCCCAGGAGATCTGTGGGCCCTTCTTTCTTCTTCAATCTAACATTTGTTACTATTATATCATAAAGCCCATGCTGACAGGTTCTTTTTAGGAAAGGAACCTCAATGCACAAGACTCTGTGGAACAATAGCCAGGCTCTGGAAACAACCAAGATGCCCTTCAACAGACGAATGGCTAAAGAAACTGTGGTACATATACACAATGGAATGTTATGCAGCCATCAGGAGAGATGAAGTCATGAAATTTTCCTATACATGGATGTACATGGAATCTATCATGCTGAGTGAAATAAGTCAGAGGGATAGAGAGAGACGCAGAATGAGTGAGAACCCATCTACAGGTTTTTTGTTGTTGTTGTTGTTTTGTTTTGGTTTGGTTTGGTTTGGTTTTTGGGCTACACCCACGGTGCTCAGGGGTTACTCCTGGCTGTCTGCTCAGAAATAGTTCCTGGCAGTCACGGGGGACCATACGGGACACCGGGATTCAAACCAACCACCTTTGGTGCTGGATCGGCTGCTGGCAAGGCAAACGCCGATGTGCTATCTCTCCGGACCCTCATCTATGGGTTTTAAGAAAAATAAAAGTCATTTTTGCAATAGTCCTCAGAGACAATGAGAGGAGGGCTCACTTTATGAAGCTCACCACAAAGAGTGGTGAGTGCAGTTATAGAAATAACTACACAGGGCCCGGAGAGATAGCACAGCGGTGTTTGCCTTGCAAGCAACCGATCCAGGACCAAAGGTGGTTGGTTCGAATCCCGGTGTCCCATATGGTCCCCCGTGCCTGCCAGGAGCTATTTCTGAGCAGATATCCAGGAGTAACCCCTGAGCAATGCTGGGTGTGGCCCAGAAAGAAAGAAAGAAAGAAAGAAAGAAAGAAAGAAGAAAGAAAGAAAGAAAGAAAGAAAGAAAGAAATAAAGAAAGAAAGAAAGAAAGAAAGAAAGAGACGAAAGAAAGAAAGAAAGAAAGAAAGGAAAGAAAGAAAGAAAGAAAGAGAAGGAGAGAGAGAGAGAGAGAGAGAGAGAAAGAAAGAAAGAAAGAAAGAAAGAAAGAAAGAGAGAGAGAGAGAGAGAAAGAAAGAAAGAAAGAAAGAAAGAAAGAAAGAAAGAAAAGAAAGAAAGAAAGAAAGAAAGAAAGAAAGAAAAAGAAAGAAAGAAAGAAAGAAAGAAAGAAAGAAAGAAAGAAAGAAAGAAAGAAAGAAAGAAAGAAAGAAAGAAAGAAAGAAAGAAAGAAAGAAAGAAAGAAAGAAAGAAAGAAAGAAAGAAAGAAAGAAAGAAAGAAAAAGAACTACACAGAGAACTACCATAATCATGTGAATGAATGAGGGAACTGAAAAGCCTGTCTGGAGTACAGGTGGGGGGGGGGGAGGGTGGGATGGAGGGAGATTTGGGACATTGGTGGTGGGAATGTTGCAATGGTGAAGGGGGGTGTTCTTTACATGACTGAAACCTAATCACGATCATATTTGTAATCAAAATGTTTAAATAAAGAAAACAATTTAAGAAAAGACTGTGGAAAAGACTACATAGGATAGAGACCTACTATGATATTATTATATCACTAAATAGGTGAAAATTACGTTTATCCTAAAATGCTTCAGCCACATTTTAACCCTGGCACCATAAAAAAGACCTGAGATTTTACAATGAGCATATCTGGAGCCTGTAATTGTTCCCATAACAGAATCCTTCAAGGCTGGAGAAACCTGTTTTTAGAGGAATTCCCTTTTTAATTTCGCCAACACTTACTATGCCTATGCAAAACAAAAACCAAAAAAACAAACAAACCTTGCCACACCTGCACATCACCTGCCCCTTCCTTTTCTTTTCTTTTCTTTTCTTTTCTTTTCTTTTCTTTTCTTTTCTTTTCTTTTCTTTTCTTCTTAGTGTTGTTGTTTTGTTGCTTTCTTTTTTTCTAATTGTTGAAGTTTTTGTGGTTGTTTGGGTTTTTTTTTCTTTTAAATCTATATTTATAGCTTCTAGATGGGCCCCTTCCAGCTTTTTTTTTCCCCAACAGAACCAGAAATCTTGAATCATCTTGCTCTGCCTCAAAAGTGGAGGGGGAAAAAATGTGGATGATACTAGGGGAAAACAATCACATGAACATTTAGTGGAAATAAAAATTGATCAGACCTAAACACCAAACCAAAGTCAACAACAACAGAATCAAGATAACCCGATCTACAACAAGTTATACACACAGAGAATCTGTTACACTAGCAGTCCAGGCAATAAGAAGGATGGTATGTGATGCATGCTGTGAACAGGGGTGAAAGAAGGACAACACTGGTGATGGGAATGGCCCTAACTCACTATCACTATCTACCTTAAATAGAACTGTGAAAGACTTGCAATTTACATTGGTCACAATAAAAATTATTAAAAACAACAATAACAACAACAACACAGGGTTATAAACTGGTGAAAGCTGAACAACTTAACACCTCAGTAAAACAATAGTAGCTCAATATTACACTAAAAAAAGTTTCCCAAGAACAGTAAGTATGTTAAAGGGAGTTTTGAAATGGTAGATACCTAAGAGGAAAGAGGGTATGGGGAGACTGGAGGATAGTACAGGAGGTAAGGCATTTGCCTTGCATGCAGTCAACCTGGGTTCAATCCCTGGCATCTCATATGGTCTCTCAAGTACCACTAGAGTGATTCCAGAGCATTTCCAGGTGAAACCCATAATCAAAACAAAACAAAAAAAATAGGTCGAAAGGGAAGAGGGCTCCCTATCAACAAAGAAATTTTATTCTGAATCCTGTCTCTAGTTACGTCTGCAAGATTCCCTCAGATTTATTATCTTCAGTACTCTGTATTCAGATCTTCTTGCCCATATTTAAAATATTTGTTAAATATAGTTTCTTTCCCCCCTGATATTTAGTGCCCCCATCCTGGTTGGGCTAAAATTTACATTACACATTGACATCAGGAGATATCTCAGTGGCTGAACACATGCCTTGTATGCAGGATTCACAAGTTCAATCCCTAGCACTACATGATCCCCTGGACACCAACAGGAGCAATACCCCAAGCACAGAGTCAGAAATATTTGCCTTTTAATACCACTAGATGTGGTCTAAAAGCAAAAACAAGACAAAGGAAAATTACTTTACATACAATGAATTTGTAAAAAAAAATATTAACAATTTCATAAAGAAGGTTGGTAGTTTCCAGAGCTAAGTGGAAGAGATAAAGAGCTTGCATGAAAGACAACATGACAATGGGTATTTGAATAGATGCTGCTATATTTCAAATTTAAAAAGCAAAAAAACAGTGATTAGATAGATGGTACAGCAGGTAGAGAACTTGCCTTGCACACAGCTAACATAGGATTACCCCACAACCTCATATGGTCTCCAAGTACCCTCGATGAGAGTGACCCCAGAGAACAGAGTCAGGAAAAAGCACTGAGTACCACCAGCTATGGCCCAAACAAACAAACAAACAAAAAGTATAATTCTGGGTTTGAAACTTTCATATATAACTGCCCTTCTCAAATGTGCCAGTCATTAAGAGGCATTTCTGACTAGAAAAGAACAATCTGTAATTACAGATAGAACTTGTTCTCTTCATTCTCTAAGATTTATGTATTTATTTTTACTGCCTTCTTTCTTCACTGCTGGAGCTGGTCTCCACTGAATTTGCAAGAAGGAAAGGTGACTATAACTTATTAGGAGATTGTATCATATCCCTGAAAATCGTAAAAGGTTGACTAGCTAGCTAATATTTCATAAAATTCCACCATACAACACTAACAATGTGTCAGTCATATAAACATTTTATTATGTTCTCAGACTCTGTGGGTCATTCATTTTAAAAGACACATAAGCCAGGATGGCTCTGCTCTACCCCATGATGCATAAGGCCTACTGGAAATGACTCAGGTGGGGCCAGAGTGATAGCACAGTGGTAGGATGCTTGTCTTGCATGCTACAGACCGGGGACAGACCCAGGTTCAATCCCCAGAATCCCATATGGTCTTCTTCTAACACACAGCATTTAGTGCAGCCAGGTGTGGCCCAAAACAAAACAAAAAGATGACTCAGGTGTCTGGGAATGACAAGAATGGCTGTGTATTAGTACAAAAAATCAGTTTGGAGAATTTACCTACAGGATGATTTCTCAACTCATAGGTCTTCTTACCTATGAGTTTCTGAAATGGCTGGAAAGTTGGACTTAGCTGGGACTGTTTACCATAGTATTCACCTTCTCTCTCCTACAATGCAGAGCAAAGGCAGTGAAACTTCAAAAGACACTTGGTTAGGCCAATTCTAACTCCTTTTTTGAGTTAACTCCTTTTTGAGTTTTAGAATACATATATAAATGTTTCTTAGCATTGACCTTGCCATCAAAAGTATACCTCTTCCAGTCTGATAAATTAGTTACCATTCTTAGTACAGTATAAATGTTACTGCTACTATCTTCTCTATTCTATTTTCCTTTATGAAATGTGTATGCCTTTTTTTACTCATTGCAGCACTCAAGACAATAGCTAAGACTTGGAATCAATCTAGATTTCCAACAACAGACAACAGACAAGTAGATCATGAAGAGGTGCTATGTATATACAATGAAATACTACATAACTGTAAGGAATGATGCAGTCATGCAATTTGCTGCAATATGGATGGAAGATATTGTTCTAAATAAAGTAAGCCAGAAGAATAAGAATAAATACAGGCAGATTTAAAGTATATGTGAAATTTAGAATAGCTGCATGAAGGAATATAGTGGTTTAAATGTTGGTTGTCTACAACACTTTTGTCCCAGAACACAGTGATGAGAAGGAAAGAAACTGAGTAGAGGAGGAGAAAGATGTGAAATAACAGAGAATAGAAATCAAGGGAACTCATGTGCATTAGTGGACTTAAGAAAGGACAGAACAAAATATGAAATCAATAAAAATAAAATAATGAGACTCAAACTTTAACAACCAAATTTAAAAACGTATCTATTATGATATCAAGCTGGGGAAGAGTGGTGATGACTTGGTAACATTGGTGAAAGGAGCTTGACACTTGTGATGAGACAGCTGCGGAAATGCTCTGTCTAAATTAACTATGAATGACTTTGTAAATAACAATATTTAAAAATAAAAATTATAATGAAATTAATTTTATATTCAATTTTCCAGTTATTTTGTCTTTTCTCCTAATGCATTCTTTCTGTCAGCTACTTTATTGCTTTGTAGACAGTTGAGCATTCCTTTATTTTATTTGCTTCTAGTTTTTAATGTCTTGTTTACAAAGATTTTTACAATCCCAAGTTTATAAATATACTTGCCTATGTTTATTCTAAAAAAATGCTATTGGTCTGCAGAGATAGCTCTAAGGTTGAAGTGCATGCTTTGCTGCTGGAGGCCTGGTTCATGCATGGCTATATATGATCTCCTAAGCACTAAAGGGAGAGACCCCTAAATATGAGTAGACCATGAATATTGTTAACTGTGGCCCATAATATTAAAATAAAGGTATATAGATAGATATTTGTGACAACTGAATTATACATATATAATTGTTTTGTGATATTTTTAGAAAGAATAGAAATCATCATGTGTGTTAATAGTGTCATTTTTATAACCATTCTTCAGGTTTTATCCTAAAGCTTTCATGTGTGTGTTTGCATGTATGTAAACAGTGTGTTTCCCTGGGTTTTATGCTCAGTACTACATATATTTCCTCAAGTACTGAAAGAAAATATTTCTAAACAGAGAGCCATGAGTAAGCCCTAAGCCACCTGGTGTGTCCCACAACTGAAAAAAAAAGGGAGATATTTCAGGATGATGCAGCATTGAGTTAACAATATCACTGTTCTGTAGTACTCTACTGTTTGATTATATTGTACAGTTTTATTGTTTTGGACATCTTTTGGAGGGACACACCTGGCTGAACCCAAGGTTTACTCCTGGCTCTTTGCTCAAAGATTACTCATGGTGGTGCTCAGGAAACAAGTTGTTTTAGGGATTGAACCTGAGTGTGTTGTGTGCAAGGTAAATACCTTACCCACTATACTATATCTTAGGGCCCATGATAATCTACAATTTATTCATACTCTCCTATGTTTTTCAGGAAGAGGGAAGAAATTACACCTAACGATGCTCCAGGGTTACTACTGGCTCTGTGCTTTGAAAACACTGCTGTGGGGTTTGAGGGAAAATATGGATTATTAGGAACCAAAGAAGGGTTGACCACTTGCAAGGCAAGTGCCTTACCCACTATAATTTTACCCTGATCCTATTCATACTTTCTTTAAAAAAAAATAACCTTATTTACTGATTGATTGACTGGTTGTTGGGCCACACCCAGTGGTGCTCAGGGTTTACTCCTGACTTTGCACTCAGAAATCACCCTGGCAGGCTGGGGACTAGATGGGGTGCCAAGAATCGAACCAGGTCCCTTCCAGGTCAGCAAATGCCCTACTGCTGTGCTCTCTTCGGCTGCTATTCATACTTTCTTTATGAACCTTTATGGTAGTTTCTAAGTTCTGTTTTTTCTAAACAATACTATTATAAAATTATTGCATTTGTCTTTTTTGTATACTTATTTGAGATTTTCTTTTGTGAGAGTGGAGAAAGAGATGGGGTAAGAAGAGAATCAAAGAGATAAAGATACAGAAAGAGGAAGGGGGAGGAGGAGGAAAATATTGTAAAAGTAGCAGTCCATTAAGATAATACCAAATTGATGTTCAAAGTTCTTGCGTTGACTTTTACTCTTCAAACAGGTGAATAAGAGTTCTCTCTCTTCTCGTCTCCCACTAATCCTGGATGTTATCTGCATTTCTTTCAAAAATTTT
Source organism: Suncus etruscus (assembly GCF_024139225.1). NCBI lineage: Eukaryota > Metazoa > Chordata > Mammalia > Eulipotyphla > Soricidae > Suncus > Suncus etruscus. The sequence continues at coordinate 114,115,009 of NC_064853.1, forward strand.
TTTTCTTTTTTTAAATAATTTTTATTTTGACCAAAATAAATTACAACTCTTTCACAGTAATATTTTAGGTACATAGTGACATTGAATCAGGGGTGATATATAAGTTCTGATGATACCAGTATGAAGCTCTTATCACCATTGTACTTATTCTTTTTTTTTTTTGAGACTTTTTTTTTTATTTTGATCATAGTGGCTTACATATTGTTGACAATGATATTTTAGGTACATTTCTTTCAAATTTTTAAATGGTTTCTCCCTTGAGGAAACAATTGGATTTAGGAGAGTAAGTACTCAAACAATTGCTTGAAAACCTTAAACAAAAATTCATGTTTACAATAAAGAGAACTGTCACCACCTTAGTTAAGCAAACAATTTTGGCCACCAACAGAGAGACAATCTAGCATATTGGTTCCCTGATGAGCTATAATATAAATTATTGATGAGTGACTATTAAATCTAGAATATTAACTATTAACAATTTACCTATGGGGCCGGAGAGATAGCATGGAGGTAAGGCGTTTGCCTTTCATGCAGGAGGTCATCGGTTCGAATCCCGGCGCCCCATATGGTCCCCTGTGCCTGCCAGGAGCAATTTCTGAGCCTGGAGCCAGGAATAACCCCTGAGCACTGCCAGGTGTGACCCAAAAAAAAAAAACCAAAAAAAAAAAAAAAAAAAAAAAAAAAAAAAAAAACAATTTACCTATGGGTAATTGTTGCCAAAGATTTTAGTTTAGAGACCAGACAAATAAATAATATTTGGACTGAGCAACTTTCCTAATGTGCTGCTGCAGCTGCAACACTCAATATAGATTCCCTAAAAAATCATCAAACATGAACCCTGAGAGCTATAAGATATCCTTCCCTCCAAGTTTTTTAATCTGAAGTTAATCAAACTCTTGGCAAAATTTTTAGTTTTCAAGAAGTAAGGAGGATTGAATAACAAGAGAGATAATAAGGGGCCAGAACAATAGCACAGTAGTAGGGCATTAGCCTGGCACTCTGCTGACCTAGGAACCGCGGGGACTTTGGTTCAATCCCCAGAGTCCCATAAGGTCCCCTGAATCAGGAGTGATTTCTGAGTGCATAGCCAGGAGTAACCCCTGAGCATCACTGGGTGTGGCCCAAAAACCAAAGAGGGGCGGGGCAGAGAGAGAGAAATCACACAAAAAAGCAAGAGAAATAATGCTATGAGGGGAAAAAAACAAATGCAGAATATTGGTCTCTGCCTTTCTAGCTGCATGCCTTTAGCAAGTCAATATCATAGGAGAGAAAGGTTGACTTCTTTTTTGAATGAGACAGAAAATACATACCAAACCATCCATGTATCCTAGTTGAATATTTTGTTTTGTTTTGTTTTGTTTTGCTTTATGGACCATACCTGGTGGTGTTCAGGGCTTAACCTGCATTTGCTCTCAGGGATTACTCCTGGCAAAGTTTGGGAAATTCTGTGGGGTGCTTGGGATTAAACCCAGATTGGCCATAGGTAGAAGGCAAATGCCCTACAAGATGTACTATATCTGCCTCTCCCAGTTGAATCTTAATTGGAATAAAAAAAAAAACATAAAAGACAAATCTGAAGATTGAGAAAATTAACCATAGTTTTGGGGATGCATATCAAACTATACTAAGGCTTACTCCTGGAACACTCAGGAATTATTCTTGGAGGTGCCAGAATTGGAACTCTGCTCGGCCACCTGTAAGCCAAGCACCTTCCCACTACATTATCTCTCCAGCTCCTGATCAGATTATTTTTAAAAGGTTGAGTGAATCATTGTTCATTTGTTCAGATATAATCCATATAATAGAGGGTTTTTTTTTGATTATTTAATAATACAAATAATAACAAATTGAGGATTTTTCAAGGTGTCTGTATATGCACTACACTGCTGCAGGCGGCTTCTGTCCTGCAGTGCCAGTGGGATTTCAACGAATCCACTTCAGGGAGAGTGGGTTGCACGGGCGGCAAAATATGAAATAATGAAACCACACACAAGTATGTGGGGCCAACACATCTTCTGGCAGGAGTGCGACAAGTTTAATCTTTTAGCAGGGGGGTTTATAAGGGGTAAAGAATGTTTCCAATCACAAAGCAAAGTTGAACAGTAACAATACTTAAGCTCTGGGCATGAGCTGTAAGAATTCTGAGTTACAAAGGAAGTCACACTCAGGGCAGCTTCAAATGCAAAATAAGGAATTACTAAGAAGTGAAAAAAAAATCTAAGAATGCGGTTCCCACCAAGGTGAACTCTATTATTTTAGAGCTCAAGGAAGGGGCTCAATCCTTTGAGGTACAGCTCCCATTTTCTGAGAAGGGTCAATAGTCCAGAATCTGCATTCTGGCTATGCCCCTGATTGCCAGACACTGAGGCTGAAAGTACATAAGAGAAAAAATATTGTCTTTTGATTTTAGTGCTAAATATTATCCAGAAAAGGGGTTCTCTTAGTAATCTTTGGTGCTGGGATTTCTGAAAAGAATTTGATTGAGGCCATATTTTTGTCTGAGATTTTACAAAGTAGAAATAGCCAAATAATGACAAAAATGTAATACCAAACACAGATTTATATCTTCGGGAATTCTCAACTATCCAAACAGGGGAAGAAGTGTCCACACATTGGGCCTTTTGAGGAACCCCGTGGGGATTATTTCAGCTCTCCACACACCAGGGAAATCTAGGGACACATCTGGTTGCTGAGTTCCCCTAAAATGAAGATGTTTTTTGCATGCTGTGGCACTACACAGCTAAAATTTTGCCAATTTGGGCAAGAGCACACAGAGAGAGGAATCCTCCTTGATAGCCAAGCCTAAATTATAAACAACCCATACCCTATATAGCCGCTCCCATATACTATCCCCTCTCCCCACTTCAGAAATCCAACTATCCCTTCACCCCTCAACAACCACCCCTGATTTCCCACCTTCTCTAAATTCTTCACCCTCAGTTCTTAATCCATTAGGCATCAAGACCGACCTCCTACCCCAATGAACCAGTAACCAGCACCCAAGTGAAGAGACACCCACTCAAACCCACACCTCGTTCCCGGCAGGAAATTACAACCAACACTCCTACTGACTCATGTTATGTGGCCCTCCTTATCACCTCTCCCTAAAGTGGACTGTGACTTGATACCAAACTTAGATCCAAAAGGATTCCCACGGCAAGAACTCTACCCAAGAACTCCCTGCAGCAAATCTTTTCTAAATCTCAAGAAGCCCAGGGTGGGGGATGAAAAGGCGTCCTGGAACCCACACCCCACAAGAAAATCTCAAAAGACAATGTGGAAGCCTATACTTTTATCATAAATATAAGACCTATATAACACTACCTCTTAACCTGTTTTCCCCCAAATGTAAGGTAATCTCCTGCATCACTTTGTTCCTTTAATTACTTTTTTTACTTAATTTTTAAATAATCTTTATATATATATATATATATATATATATTATATATATATATATATATATATATATTCTTTGTCCTGTTTCTGTTTTTTTCTCTTTCCACCCCCAAATACACCAGCAAGATAATGTAGCACCACTTCTTCCTGCAAAGGCATACTAAAAAAGGGGGAAATCTCACGTATTAAAAATAATCTCTTATCTACTAGGGATAAGAATTCTTTTTTACAACACAGGGGCATCTCCCACCTTGAACACATGTCCTGTGGACCCAGCTTAGACCCCAGGGAATTAGACACCGACAGCCCAGCCTTGACTCCTGGATCCCAGACATGGAAACGATACAACAGCTCTACAATAGCTCTACAACAGCTCCAGGAACCAAATCTCCGGGACATTCTTAATACTGCTCTGACACCAACATATGCCAGTTCTAAAATGATATGCTGATGAGGAAATGGGAACAATTTGATCTAAGAGCAGTTTGTTCTACCTCACCAGCCAACAATAAGACAAAATAAGAAGACGTGTCACCCTCTGATCTGTGCAAAAGCCAAGATCGCTATCTACAGATGATTGGTTGTTACAACCATGACTGGACAGTATGTATCCTGGACCAATAAAAAAGCTGTAGCCTAGGTTTTGGTCTATGATTTGAACAACAAATAAAATATCTAATTTCAGAGATCTGACTGAGACAATCGCAACTGAGCAGGTCTTCTGGAAACATAACAAATGACTCTATCCCAGACTCCATCCTAGGAGCAGCACAATGACCATGACCACCAACTACAGAAGACAGATTAAATCAACACGGAAGGAACAGAACTCCTAGAACCACAAAGAAAGACTTCATCATAAGCTACATTCCTTGACCTGTGCAACTACCAAGATCTCTAGTTACAGAGGTCTGATTTTATCACCCATGACGAAGCAGAATTCTTCCATACACCACAAAAGCAACGAGGGGAGAGTAAATGAACAGACAAGGAGTCTACAGTCAATCCCATGACACTATACTTCAAGGGTGGAGAAACCCTGTATCTCCTAGGTCAAGGGAATTCCCTCTTTAATGCCCCCAATATTTACTATGCCTATGCAGGAAAAAGAAGGCACAAAATAATATTTTTTATCTATCTATTTATTTATTTTTATTTTTATTTTTGGAACTTCTTTGTTTTGGTGTAGATATTGAAGTTAATGCCTCCAATTTTATTTTATGTTATTTTATCTTTCTCTTTCTTTTTGCACTCTGGCATGATTATATTTCAGGACTGAGACAATTATGTGGTGCTTGCCTTTAGTGTTGTTGTACTCATTGGATATTTATTTGATATTTCTTTTTGTATTGTTGTGGTATTTAAATTCCTTTTTTCCTGTCCTCTCTCAAACTGAGGTTTAGAGCCTCTAGAAAGGACTACACACATTTTTGGCTTATTTTATTTTTACCCCACTTTATTGCTTTTCTCTTCTTTAAACAAAACCACATAACTTGAACTATCTAGTTCCACCTCTCAAATAGAGGGGGAAATAAGGGAGAGCACCAGGACCAAACAGATATATGATCACTAATAGTAAGCTAGACAAAGAGGGGACCACTACTCTAGCAGCCCAGGGAGGTGATGGTGGAGGATATGGGTTGCAGAAAGGGAATGGTGATGGGGAGGACAAATTTGGTGATGGGTATTCCCCTGATTCAATGTTAATATGAACCTAAAATACTACTGTGAAAGATATGTAAGCCAATATGGTCAAAATAAAAGTTATATATAATAAAAATTTTTTGCCAATTTAATTTAGTAATATGTAAATCTAAGTACACCATGAAGGAGCCAAAGCAATAGTACAGCAGATAGAGCACTTGCACATGGCCAAGCTGGGTTTAATCACAGGCATTTTATATGGTCCCTTGAGCCTATCAGGAATTATTCACCTTAGCTGAGAGGAAGAAGTAAGCACTGAGTACCACTGGGTATGGCCAAATACTAAAACAAATAAATAAATAAGGTGTATAGAGAATATAGAAGAAAGAATTAGGAACCCAAAGAAATATATCAGTTGCTTAACTTCCCTGTTTTCAGACACAAGGTCTCCATTTTAGTCTCTAATACCATTGCTTGTGCCCAATGTAATATGGCAACTCTGCTATTTGAGCCTGTTTGAGAAGCTCTGCTCTCTGTGAGTCTTTTTGGCACCATACAAGGTTTCCAGCTGCACTAGAGCCATATGTGTGAGCAACACAAGGAAAGAGGACCAGCCCCTGTGAACACTGCTCAGCGATGTGCACCTCAGCAGGTTCATACAGTGGTGCTGGTGATGACAGTCAGAATGTGTGTGTGCACCACAGCTAAAGAGCATCACCTCCACTAATCCAAAAACTCTCGGTAGACCAGCTTTGTGACTGACAGGGCCAGTTTGGAGCCAGGAAGGGTCAACTGCCCCTTGCACCTTTCTACTTTCAGAAATCCTGGCAGAATCCCACAATCCAGAGCCTGTCCCCATGTCTGTGCAAGTGGTCAATGTCACAGACTCATCTAACTCTAGAAAAAGAGATCCAACTAGCAGCAAAAACTCACAGACATATGGGAGGAGGAGTAGCCCCTGATCACTGATCACATGGAGGCCCTGTAGCAGGGGTGGGACATATTCCTTGCCCTTTTGAAACCCTGGGTATTTCACATACAGACAAGCCCTACAACTACCACCACACTGCTAGCCCAATTTCACTGCTTTTCCACTAATCTTTGCAACAATTTCTAACTGCCAAAATCTCCAGGTATGCGAGTTTTATGGCTGATACCTCCAGAGCTTGTTTGGAGCCAGGGCAGGTCACCTCCCCCGTGCCTCTGTAATTCCAGAAGTCCAACAGGCAAGTCCATGAACCACCACTGTTGCCATTTGAACTCATCAACCCAGCCCTACACATCCTCAAAGCTGTGGACAGAACAGCTGCTTAATTTTAATTAACATCCCCTTAATTTTAATACTGGCTTCCAGTAGGAAAACACCAAATTAGACGTAAAATTATCACAGAAGTCACATAAGCTCATCAAACAAAACCAACAACAGAACACTCAACTAACAATATACAGTCTAATAGACCTTCAGAAAATGACACAATGACCCCACTGCAAGATACAACTTTTACAAGTTTTCTTTCTTCTTTCTTTCTTCTTTCTTTCTTTTTCTTTCTTTCTTTCTTTTTCTTTTTCTTTCTTTCTTTCTTTTCCTTTTTCTTTCTTTCTTTCTCTTTCTTTCTTTCTTTCTTTCTTTCTGTCTTTCTTTCTTTCTTTCTTTCTTTCTTTCTTTCTTTCTTTCTTTCTTTCTTTCTTTCTTTCTTTCTTTCTTTCTTTCTTTCTTTCTTTCTTTCTTTCTTTCTTTCTTTCTTTCTTGTTTTGGGCCACATCTGGCGGCGCTCAGGGGTTACTCTTGGTTCTGTGCTCAGAAATCGTTCCTGGCAGGCACAGGGGATTATATGAGATGCCAGGATTCGAACCACCGGCTGGCTGCGTGCAAGGCAAACTCCCTACTGCTTTGCTATCTCTCAGGCCCCTACAAATTTTGTTGTTGTTGTTGTTGTTGGTTTTGAATCACACCTGGAAGCGCTCAGGGGTTACTCCTGGCTCTACGCTCAGAAATCACTCCTGGCAGGCTCAGGGGACCATATGGGAGGCCGGGATTTGAACCACTGACCTTCTGCACGCAAGGCAAATGCCTTACCTCCATGCTATCTCTCCTGCCCCTACAAATTTTCTTTTGATGAAGTATTTGTTCAATAATTCCATTACTATTTTTTGTACCAGGTAATATTAAGTAAATTATTTGTACCTACCAAGGGAAAGGTTGTGGGGAAGTTGAAAAATTGGTAACAAGGGTGGAAAGATTGGTGCTGAAATATTGAATTGAAGAAATAATTGTATTAGGAACAATCCTTTGTGTAAAATGGTTCAGTAATCAGACCCTCTATGAGGTGGTGAGGGTCTACTGGGTGCTAGGAGTCATTAAGGCTACACCCATACTTCTTTTTTTCATTTGTTTGTTTTTCTTTTGGGGCCACACTCAGAAATACTGAAAGATTATTAATACGCTTATTTTCCTTTATATGAATACATTTGCTTATTTGTATTCAATTAAGTGTGAATATCTTGGTTGTTTCCAAATTGTGATTATTTTGAAATATGACTAAACCAGCGAGGAACATGTGTTGTGTCTGTCTCAGTCTATTGGGCTCAGCTAGAAATGCCTAAAGCACTTCTGGCTCCTCCGGCTAATACTTAGCTACCACCAACATTCCTCCCACCAGAGTCAACATTGTGGTTGAGCCTGTGGTTCTTCTTGTGATTTTGCAGGATATATTTCAAGGGGGAAAAGGAAACTGTGGAACAAGATTTATTACATAGATCCTGGAGAATCCATGACATTCATGGGGATCACATACAAAGTCAAAGGTGGAGACAAAGAGAACAGGGACCTGAAGCTTTTGCCTTTATTAAGATCTGATAATAGGATGTCTAGAGTTGCAGGAGTCCATTCTTCATGTGATAATTTACTTTTTTCTGTAATAATTTATTTAAGTATTACGGTTACAGGAATGTTCATAGTTGAGTTTCAGTCTCGAATGTACATCACCTTTCACCAGTGTAACTTTCTCTCCACCAATGTTCCCTATTTCCTTCCTCTCCCATCCCTCGCCTACCTTTGGGATAAGTATTCTATTTCTCTATCTTACTGTCATTGTCATAGTAGTTGTCAGTGCCATTAGTGTGCTAACTGCACTCACCATTCTTTGTGGTAAGCTTCATATCATGGGCTGGTCCTCTAGCCCTCATCTCTATTGTCTCTAGACATTATTATTCACAGGGTAATTTAAAGTAAAAGAGTGGTAGTTAGGATCTAGTAAGATAGTACAGTGAGTAGGGCATTTGCCTTGCACACAGCCAACCCAGCTTGAATCCCTAGCATTCCATATGGTCTCCTGAGGCTACCAGGAGTGATCACTAAGTACAGAGCCAAAATTAAGCCCTGAGCACTGCTGATGTGTCTCCAAACCAAATGCACAATCAAAGAGAGTGGAATTGGGATGTAAGAGGAGAAAAGTGGGATAAACCAGGCTACCTAAAAGAAAGGCTTTCATGGGTAGGGACAATCTTGTTCCTCCCCGGCTGTCTCACCATTAGCTGTACCATACAGAGAGCAGTGGCTCTAAGATTAATGTTTTTTGCTCTTTCCTTCCTGGGAGCCAGGAGTTTTCGCCAGCATGGAGTTTGGCAGGCCTTCTCCATGCCAAAATCCTTTTCAACCAGGCCACGGAGGGGTGTGGGGCTTGGGTCACCCCAGCACTTTTCCACCTCCTTCCTCTGGAACTCCAGGGCTTTCTCTGAGCCACCTGCCTGAGGAGTCAGTGAGGTTGGTCCCAATGAGTAGCTTAAAGGTTACCCCAGGCTTTCCCCATTTCCCACCCATCTCAGGAGGGAGGGTTTGAATGGGGGCTTTGAATTTCTGGGCTTCTAGCTCTTGAAGGATCTCTTTCCTTCCTGGGAGCTGGGAGTTTTTGCCAGCATGGGGAATGGCAGCACAAGAGGTGCTGCCTTCAGGAAGTCGCAGGCAACTTTCCTTACTAACCCTATCCATTGTGAAACTGTATATAGACAAATATTTGTATATCATTAGTTTGTTTGTCATATTCAGAACACAGCCCAGAAGCTCATTTTATTCCTTTACTTCCTCATTCTCACCTCCTATTACCCCACATTTAACCATTTTTATCCTCAGTTCTTGGCTCCCCATGAAGCACATTATTATCCCCACCCAAGCTAGCTGTCAACCAGCTACCAAAACAAGAAAATAGACTCTCAGGCTGAGAAGAAACCAGTACTTTGTTCCTACTTATTTACTCTCAGCAGCCTCCTGTCTTCCGCCTTCTTTATTGTGTAACTGTGGTTGCTACCATACAAGGTTTCTGATTAGTTCCCACTCAAAGGTTTTTCCTGATATGGAACTGCTGGGAGTCATTATGCAGACTCCAGAAGGCCAAACTTGAACACTGTTGGGTGTGGCCCCAAAATAAACAAACAAGAAAAAGACCCAAAAAACTAAGGCACATACTTTGTATGCAGAAATCACAGGTTCATTTCTTGGCACTGCATGGTCCCCTCACAGCACTGAGAGTGACCCTAAACATTACACTGGAATAGCTTTTTAGCATCACCAGGAATGGCCCCAAAGCAAAACCCAAAAGTCACATTAGGTGTTAAGGTTCCAATGTTCAGGTTTGATTCTGGATCCTCTAGTTTGATCACATAATTCTACATGATTCTCCTATCAATACAATACTGTCTTGATTTTATGGAAGAAAGAAGGAGAAGGAGAAGAAGAAGAAGAAGAAGAAGAAGAAGAAGAAGAAGAAGAAGAAGAAGAAGAAGAAGAAGGAGGAGGAGGAGGACGAGGAGGAGGAGGAGGAGGAGGAAGAGGAGGAGGAGGAGGAGGAAGAAGAAGAAGAAGAAGAAAGAAGAAAAAGAAGGAGGAGGAGAAGTAAGGAGAAGGAAGAAGAGGAGGAGAAGGAAGAGGAGGAGGAAGGAGAAGGAGGAGGAGAAGGAAGAAGAGAAGGAGGAGGAAAAAAGGAGGGGGAGGAAGGAGGAGGAAGGAGAAGGAGGAGGAAGAAAAGGAGAAGAGGAGGAGGAAGAAGGAGGAAGGTGGAAGGCGGAAGAAGAAGGAAGAAGACTAAGAAAGAGAAAGAAGAAGAGGACAAGGAAGAAGAATGAGAGGAGATGGAAAAGATGGAAGAAAAAGAAGAGGACAAAGAGGAAAAGAAGAGAAATAAAGAAAGAAGAGGAAGAAAAACAGGAAGATGAAGAAAGGAAGACAAAGAAAAAGAGGAGGAAGAAGAGAAAGAAGATGAAGAGGACAAAAATAAGAAGAGGAAGCAAAAGAGGAAGAAGAGGGAAAAGGAAGAGGAAGAAGAGGAAACAGAAGAGGAAAAAGAGGGAAAAAGAAGAGAAAGAAGTAGAAGAAGGAGGAGGAGGAGGAGGAGAAGAAGAAGAAGAAGAAGAAGAAGAAGAAGAAGAAGAAGAAGAAGAAGAAGAAGAAGAAGAAGAAGAAGAAGAAGAAGAAGAAGAAGAAGAAGAAGAAGAAGAAGAAGAAGGGTAAGGGGAAGAAGAAGGGGAAGAGGAAGAGGAAGAAGAAAGAAGAAGGGGAGAAGAAGAAGCAGAAGCAGCTCAGGTCACTGTGTGTGGGAGGTAGCTATTGAAGTGGTTGCTGTGACAGACATTGATTCCGGTTGGAGGGAGGACAATACTGGTGGTGGGAATGCCCTGAGTTCAATGCCTCTGTGTACCTAAAATATTATGGTGAAAGATTTGTAATCCACTTTGGTCACAATAAAAATTATTAATAAAAATAAAAGTCAACGTGCAGAAATGCTCATGACAAATAAAGATCCATAGTGTGCTGACCACAGGACCTGAACCTAGTCAGATTCACTGCAGCAGCCTTTTCCGGTGTATAAGACGGCTTTGGAAACAAAAAAAAAAAGTCAGCCGAAAATCGGGGGTCGTCTTATACGCCGAGTATATCCCGAAAAATGTTTCGATATGCCGCTAAACGAAAATTGTCTGAATATTGCCATAAAACGAATTTTCCAACTCAGTCCTGCACCAATCACTGCAAGGCTGCTCGGATCGCCTCTCTGACTCATCCAATCCAAGCAGGCTTTTGATGCATGCAAATTAGACAATGTTCTGGACCCGAATCTACACTGTCAAAAGCCTGCTCAGATTGGCCAGAGTCAGAGAGGAAGTCTATGACAGTATAACCTTTGACCTTTGCTTGTTGTGATTGGCTCACTGTGGTACATGAGCACAGGAACACATGCAGCATATGCAGCACAGGAACATGCAGCACAGGAACATTCTGTCTGATACAGCGAATATAGGCCTAAACCTATGCTTTAACTGCAAAATTAGGGGGTCGTTTTATACGCCCGGTCGTCTTATACGTCGGCAAATACGGTAAGTCAACAAGACAGATTAGTCTACCACTGGACTCCATCTCATCTTTTCACCTCTCGCAAGCTATTCAATGTCAGGTCCAGTAGAGAAGTAAATTTTATTGAATGGACTGTTAATTAAATGAGTTAGAGTAAATCTACCTAAAATCTCAGGAAACTCTTCATCCCTGCATGGCTACTTACAGGTACTATTTGCAATTAAATATTTCCAGGACTTTATCTGGGAACAGAAAGAGGTAAGAGTTTCTAGATGATGTCCACAGAACTTTCTTACAATGCAGCACTCGTGTTGCTTTTCTCCAGCAGGGCTTCGAGTACTTGTGCAGCACAGCACACGCTGTCTCATGTCTCAGAGAGAAGAAACATTTAAGTCACTGTTTATTTCATATGAACCAGGGAAAACTATTTGGGGATAGGATGCACTCTCTAAATTTAATTTTGTTAGTGTGGGTTTTCAAACTTGCTGGTACTTGGTGTGCATACATACTCACTGCAAAGTGTTTAGAGTCACTTCCATCAGTACCCAGGGTGTTAGGGATTGAATTCAGACCTTTAGCATGCATATGTTCAGTCCATTAAGCTGTGTCCAGTAGTCAAACCAATTCAATGTAAACAAAATTTTCCATTACATTTAATATCCAGGAATAAACTAGAATCCCCGTTATTTCTACTTCTACAAGGAGATGACCTAGTAAAGAATTTTCTCCCACCCATCACAAATGATGCTTCTAAGGTTTTTAATACAATACAGGTTTAAGAAAAGATTCATGTGCTAAGGAGATAACTTTAACAGACCTGAAAGTTTCTTTTCTTGTTTTTTTGGTTTGTTTTTTTTTTTTTTTCCGGGGGGTGGGGGGGAGGTCACACCCGGCAGGGCTCAGGGGTTACTCCTGGCTCTACACTCAGAAATCACTCCTGGCAGGCTCAGGGGACCATATGAGATGCCAGAATTCAAACCACCATCCGTCTGCATGCTAGGCAAATGCCCTACTTCCATGCTATCTCTCCGGCCCGAAAGTTTATTTCTAATCTAAATCCTTTCCCAACATAAATGAGAGCTTAAATTCTACTTTTCCCAGCATTAGCTGTCATGAAGAGCTTCTGGTCCCTTGGTGTTTCCTATCACTGCAGACAGACATGCAGGAAGGAATAGAGAGCAGACTGGAGAGAGAGATCCTGGATACTCCATCTTCTAACATTTCCTCATGACCCAAATTCTAGGTGTCAGCTTATCTCACCATAACAGACCTTACCAATTTCTCCTCTTAATTTCATGCTTAAGCTCTGGATGATTTTACTCAGAAAGAGGAAATGCTGACCTCGAGGAAAATTGGAATAAGAAAAGGATGTTTACCTTTTAAAAAATGAGGAAACCAGACTCAGTAATGACCTGATAAAGGAAAATGGTGCCTCTGGAAATGGAGTCTGGAAAACTGACTCTACCATAAACACTTACTGCTTCTTTCAGAGATGTTACTAGTGACCTGAAATTTTGCTAGGATAGTCTAAAACCTCACTTTAGAGAGGAACCAGATTTTATCAAGTGTGATCAACTCCTAGAAGTTCTTTTATCTACAGGTACCATTGTCCTTAAAATTCATCTTGGGTAGAGATGAAGGCTGGAAAGACAAACCCACGATATAAAATTTACACAAAGAGTGATGAGTGCAGCTAAAAAAATACACTAACAACTATCATGATAATGGTAGAGTGTGAGAGAAATAGAATGCCTGTCTTGAATACAGGCAGAGGATGGGGGAGGAGGAAAATGGGGGACATTGGTGGTAAGAGTTTTGCACTGGTGAAGGGAGATTTTTTTTCAGTGTTATGCACCCTTTATTGCACACTACATAGTACAAGCAATCAGGTTAATGAACTTTCTTTTATTATTATTATTATTATTATTGGAAATTTAAGTTTCTTTTTTTCTTTTTTTATATCTTTATACAATTTGATTATAAACATGATTGTAGTCGGGTTTCAGTCATATAAAGAACACCCCCCCCCTTCACCAGTGCAACATTCCCATAACCAATGACCACAATCTTTCACCTCCTCCCTACCCCCCATGGGGCTATTCTTTTTTTATGACTGAAACCCAACTACAAACATGTTAATAGTCATAGCATTTAAATAAAGATATTATTAAAGAATTTAATTCATCTTTGTGAGGTGCATTCTTATATCCAGAAACCTTATCCCTTACTTTTTACAGTAGCATCCCTCAATCTACAGATTGTATTATAACAACTGAGAACATGTTATGGAAATATAAGACAGAATAAATGCATCAAAGCACAATACATTTCAATATACAGATACTATTCTATTTCTTTATCAAAAGGGACTTACTAGGAAGAAATAGCCTTGTTATCATTTTAAGTGTCCAGATGTGAGAGAAGTTACAGGAGAATTTCCTGAATGAACTGACATATGTATCACTTTTAAAAGCACATCATGAAAGGGCTAGAGATGTGTGCCAATCCCATCTGTCTGTTTCCTGGACACCTCCCCAACCTACCATAATTCATACTTCTTCTCCTTGGTTCCTGCAATATATCACTTAAATTGAGTGATCTAAGTGACAACATTAAAAAGTCTCTAGAGGGGCCAGAGTGGTGGTGCAAGAGGTAAGGCACCTGCCTTGCCAGCACTAACCTTGAACGGACCGCGATTCGATCCCCCGGTGTCCCATAGGATCCCTTAAGTCAGCAGCAATTTCTGAGTACATATCTGAATACATAGCCAGGAATAACCCCTAAGCATCACCGGGTATGACCCAAACACAAAAACAAAAACAACAATAATAAAAAAAAAGTCTCTAGAATACAGTTTCTCCTCTTCACTAAAATAATGTTACTTTGTTTTCACTTGCTGGAACCTATAAAATTGAGTTTTCAATGCTCATAAAAGGCTGCCAGCAAAAAAATCTCTTCTTTGCCTGCTTATGCATCACCTGTCCAGTTTTTATTCTGGCTTTTTTTCTTTTTTTGGTCTGGCTTCTTTTTTAATGTATTATTTCCCCCTTTGTTTTAATTTTCTTTTTGAGTCAATTTCTGATTTGTTTGTTTTTGAACCATATCTGGTGTTGCACAGGGCCTACTCCTAGCTCTGCACTCAGGAATCACTCCTGGTAGGCTTAGGGGACCATATGGGATGCCAGGAATCAAATGCAGGTCAGTTATATGCAAAGCAAGCACCCTATCTGCTGTGCTATCATTCTGGTTCCCCTCAATTTCTTGTTCTTAGACTTCATATCTACCCTTCAATCTTAAAAGAATATCTCCTTTGCCCTGTTTTGATTTGGTAAATCTCTTGTTATCAATTATTACTAATTATTGAATTATTAAATTCAAATTTAATCTTCAATGCACAGACTGCTTAACTTCTCTGTTACCCTAAGCCATTTTTCCCTCTAACTCTCTATCATATCTTATAACATTTTAAAGAAACAATTTTATTTATTTGAGGGCCACATACAGCGACTTGAGTTAACTCCTACACTCCAGAATCATTCTTGATGGTGCTCAGGGGAACAAAAGTGGTGCTGGGGATCAAACCCAGGCTAGCTCTGTGCAAAGGTATGCGCCCTATCCCCCAGACTAACTCACTAGCACCTTAAGGAAACAATTTTCTTAATTTTTTATTGTCTTTATTTAAACACCGTGATTCTAAACATGATTGTAGTTGTGTTTCAGTCATAAAAAAGAACACAACCACCCTGGGGCTGGAGCAGTAGTGCAGCAGTAGGGCATTTGCCTTGCATGTGGCTGTTCCAGGACAGACTTCGGTTGGATCCCAGGTGTACCATATGGTCCCCCAAGCCAAGAGTGATATCTGAGCACATAGCCAGGAGTAACCCCTGAGTGTCCCAGGGATGGTGAGAGAGAAAAAAGGAAGGAAGGAAGGAAGGAAGGAAGGAAGGAAGGAAGGAAGGAAGGAAGGAAGGAAGGAAGGAAGAAAGAAAGAAGAAAGAAAGAAAAGAAAGAAAAGAACAAGAAAGAAAGAAAGAAAGAAAGAAAGAAAGAAAGAAAGAAAGAAAGAAAGAAAGAAAGAAAGAAAGAAAGAAAGAGAGAGAGAGGGAGAGAGAGGGAGGGAGGGAGGGAGAGAGAAAGAAAGAAAGAAAGAAAGAAAGAAAGAAAGAAAGAAAGAAAGAAACAAAGACAGAAAGAAAGAAAGAAAGAAAGAAAGAAAGAAAGAAAGAAAGAAAGAAAGAAAGAAAGAAAGAAGGAAAGAAGGAAGGACGAAAGAAAGAGAGAAAGAAAGAAGGAAGAAGGAAGAAAGAAAGAAAGAAAGAAAGAAAGAAAGAAAGAAAGAAAGAAAGAAAGAAAGAAAGAGAGGGAGGGAGGGAGAGAGAGAAAGAAAGAAAGAAAGAAAGAAAGAAAGAAAAAAGAAAGAAAGAAAGAAAGAAAGAAAGAAAGAAAGAAAGAAAGAAAGAAAGAAAGAAAGAAAGAAAGAAAGAAAGAAAGAAAGAAAGAAAGAAAGAAAGAAAGTCAGAAAGAAAGGAAGGAAGGACGAAAGAAAGAGAGAAAGAAAGAAGGAAGAAGGAAGGAAGGAAGGAAGAAAGAAAGAAAGAAAGAAAGAAAGAAAGAAAGAAAGAAAGAAAGAAAGAAAGAAAGAAAGAAAAAGAAAAGAAAAGAAAGAAAGAGAAAGAAAAAAGAAGAAAGAAAGAAAAAAGAAAGAAAGAAAGAGGGAGGAAAGGAAGAAAAGAAGAAAGAAAGAAAGAAAGAAAGAAAGAAAGAAAGAAGAAAGAAAGAAGAAAGAAAGAAAGAAAGAAAGAAAGAAAGAAAGAAAGAAAGAAAAAAGAAAGAAAGAAGAAAGAAAGAAAGAAAGAAAGAAAGAAAGAAAGAAGAAGGAAGGAAAGAAGGAAGGAAGGAAGGAAGGAAGGAAGGAAGGAAGGAAGGAAGAAGAAAAACACCCCCCCTTCACCAGTGCAACATTTTCATCACCAATGTCACCTATTTCCCTCCTCCCTAACCCCCTGTCTGTATTCGAGACAGGCATTCAACTTTTCTCACTCATCATCATTGTCATGGTAGTTGTTAGTTTAATTATTTCTCTAGCTTCACTCACCACTCTTTGTGGTAAGCTTCATATCATGACCCAGTCCTTCCAGCCCTCATATCTGGGCATTATTACAATAATGTTTTTTATTTTTCTTAAAACCCATAGATGAGTGAGACTATTCTGTGTCTATCTCTCTCCATCTGACTTATTTAACTTAGCATAATATTTTTCATGACCATTCATGTATAGGAAAATTTCATGACTTCATCTCTCCTAGTGGGTGCGTAATATTCCATTGTGTTTCTTTAGCCTTCATCTGTTGAAGGGCATCTTGGTTGTTTCCAGACTCTGGCTATTTTAAATAGGCTGCAATGAATATAGATGTAAGGAAGGTATTTTTGTATTGAGATTTTGTGTTCCTAGAGTATATCCCTCGGAGTGGTATAGCTGGATCATATGGGAGCTCAATTTCCAGTTTTTTGAGGAACCTCCATATTGTTTTCTATAAGGGCTGGACTAGACAGCATTTCCACCAGCAGTGAATGAGAGTTCCTTTCTCCCCACATCCCCTGATTGTTCTTGTTCTTTATGATGTGTGCCAATCTCTGTGCTGTGAGATGGTACCTCATTGTTTTGATTTACATCTCCCTGATGATTAGTGATGTGGAACATTTTTTCATGTGCCTTTTGTCCATTTGTATTTCTTCTTTGAGAAAGTTTCTGTTCATTTATTTTCTCCATTTTTTTTTTTTTTGGTTTTTGGGCCACATCCGTTTGACTCTCAGGGGTTACTCCTGGCTATGCGCTCAGAAATCGCCCCTGGCTTGGGGGGACCATATGGGACGCCGGGGGATCGAACCGCGGTCGGTCCGTTCCTTGGAGCGCTTGTAAGGCAGACACCTTACCTCTAGCGCCACCTTCCCGGCCCCTATTTTCTCCATTTTTTGATGGGGATAATTTTTTTGTTAATTTCTGTCAATACCTTGTATATCTTAGGTATTAGTCCTTAAGGAAACAATTTTAAGCTCAAGAGGCATTATGGATTAATATATCAATCTCTCTCCTAGAGAAGGGTTGTCCTGTAGATCTTTCTGCATAATTGTAATGTTGATTGTGTTATTTAATAAGGCAGTTATGTGCTACATATATCATTTGGAGAACTGGAAGTGTGACTTAAAAACTCATTTTAAAAATTGTGTTCAGGGGTTGTTGGCATGCTCAAAGTGATGAACACAGGCTTTTCTATTGAAGGACCAAGTCTATTCCCTGGTATCTCATGGTACCCTGAGCATATAACTGAAAGTAGACTCTGTATTCTTTCAGGTGTAGCTTAAACCCCCTTTAGATAATAAACTATTAAAATAGTATTTACATTCATTTTAAATCTAAAATGTCAAATCTACATGTAGGGAAGGGCCCCAGGATAACTCAGGAGTAGAGTGACTGCTTGTCTGGAAGGCACAAAGCCGCAAGTTCAATTACTGAGCACCACCCAATATCTTGAATATGTTCTATCTACACTGGCATTGGTGATCTCTTATTCAGCCAATGTTTGGGAGCTTCACAACTAAAAGTGTCTGATCCCTGATGAACATCACAAAATCACAACCACTGATCATCACAATAAAGAGAAGGAAAGGGGATGGGCAAATAAATAAATTGGAAATTTAAAGCTGCATGGTCTAGTGACTTCTAAACTAGACAGTATCATTTCTGCCTAATAGTGAAAGGTCCTCAACAAAAGTGTCTGCCTTGCAAGCATGAGCTTTTGAGCTTTATTCCCTGTGCTGCCTGCATGTGCCAAGCATAGTCCCAGTCACCTTGCTGTCTTGAGACCACTGGCATCACAGCAGAGGGCTTGATCTCCAGAGTACCTCAGCCAGGTGTGTGCAAATATCACAATTTAAGGGATGAACTTTCATTGAGTACCAGAATTAGAAGGTGGGTGAGTCCTACAGCCACTAGCAATGTACTTGACAGGCATATGTTTAAGGACCACAGGAACTCCTGGTGTGTACTACCACTAAATGTGAAAAGGCAGCACATCTTTAAAAAAGGAGGGGGGAATCCCCAGCAAGCACCCTAAAGTGTTTCACCCCAGGTGAGTAGGATGTATCAACTTCACAACCACATCTGTGACCCCTGGCAGGCACCATAATTACATGAGGCCAGTCACTTGTCATTGCAGCAGAACAAAGGGAAAAAAGGGGGTAATAAAGGAAGAAAAACACAAGTCTTAATATGGCTGTTACCTGCCTGGTGACAAGTTCATTACCAAGAAAGGACAAAGAGGTAACTAATAGAGTCATATGCTAATAGTTCTCTTGTACTCTGTGAAGGCTTCAATTCTCCATAAATTTTGAAAACATCTCTCTTAATAAATGTAACTTTTCGTGAAATGACCCTAGCTTATGTAAAGATAAAGTCGCAAAATAAGTTTTTTTGTTACATCTAGTAAATCCCATCATAGTTTGATCTAATATTTGATCAGGGTACCACTCAGAAATGTTTTCAGTCTCTATTATACCTGAGTTTCAAGTAAATAATACAGAATAAAGTTTCTCTTTATTGTAGAAGACAGGGCAGACTGCTGTCCAGACTGTGCCACCATTTCCAGTTTCCTGAGAAAACGCTCACTCACTGACAGTCATTTGGCATGCCGACATTTACAGCAATTTTATCCTTACTAATAGAAGCATCCATCATGAAATCATTCTCAGTGAGAAAGATTTCCAGAGTGGAAGAACAGCTCGATAGGCCTTTTCCCTTCATTTGAGTAGCAGAATCCATCTTCCTCTTTGTTATGTTGTCATGATTACAGAAGACAGTGAGCACTTTGTCTTAGGCTTCAGATCTAATGTGTTCATATTTATTAAAATGAGTGTGTCTGCCAAGTAAGATTCTGAACCGACTCGCATCTTGCTGCCAAAAAGCCAAAAGGAATGTGTGAATCTGTGAGAGAATTGTTAGTTCTATTCTCACTAACTCTTCCTTTGCCAGACCTCCGTCAGTTAACAGCTGTGTTGAGTGCCTCAGTAGAATTTAAAGAGAATTTCCTACAAGCTCAAATGAGAGAAAACAGCTAAATTTTATAAATGCGGATTTTACCCTGCTAATAATCATCATGCAAATACATCCATGAGTCTGTGAGCCGATCAATTGTCTTATCTCCATTTTTGGGTTAAAATTAGTCAATTAACCAAGTATTTGGGCCCTGACACCATTATCTAAAATAGGCATTTTGGCCTGTCTCTATACACATCTGCCAACATATTTTATTTTTTGGTATAAAGATCATCCAACTAAATGTCTATGACTCTCTACTACTCTATTCCTCTATATTTTAAACCTAAAATCCCAGTATGTACTCCCAATATTGGAGAGGGAGTGGGGATTGAGAAGAGAAATAAGAGATGAAGAGATGAAGTTTTGAGTCTTCAGGAATGGGATTTTAAAGAAAGAAAAAGACACCAGGAATGAATTTCCTCTCTGCACATCAAAGAATTCAGTAAGACAATCACCTGAAAACCAGGAAGACGGTCTTCACTAGAAGACCATGATTTCAGACTTCCCAGGACCCAAACTACAATAAACACATTACTGGTATTTTAGTCATCTAGTCATCATAGTCATCGTTTAGTCATCATATTCTGTTATAGCAGCCCAGCCTTACTAAGAAACAGCTAAATAATAACTTTATGAATTTATATAAAACCAAATTTATAATCTATGTTTCAAGATTAGAAAATAATTCAAATTATTTGAAATTCAAGACACTGGATTTTAATATAACCCCATTTGTTTTTGTTTTTATTTAGGGGCCACACCATGTTGTGCTCAGTGTTTACTTCTGACTGTGCTCAGAAATCATTTCTGATGACACTTAGAGATCCAATGTGGTGCTAGGGATTGCATTTGGGTCTGCTGCATGCAAAGCTAGATATTACCCTTTGTACTGTCTTGTCAACCAATCCCAATTTTTAAACCAACATCCTGTGTAGCCCATTTTCTATTCTTCTATTTCTTTTAATTTAAGCCCCCACAATTTACAGTACTGTTAACAATAGGGTTTCATGCATAACACATTCCTGCAGCACACCCTCCCCCAGAGTCTACTTTCCTCCACCGTTGTCCCAGTTGTCCTACTATATCTCCCTCACCTCTTTGCTCCCCTGTTGTAACTTCCTACTAAAGACCAGTTCTCAGTTCCTGTTGCCTTTGAGTACATGATACATTATTTTTTTGTATTATTTTGTATTTTAATTAAACATTTTTATTTAAACAACCATAATTTACAAGGTTATTGATAGTTGAGTTTTAGGCATATATTATTTCAACACCATTCTTGTAAATTTAGGATTGAGCTGCCATATGATTGAGCAACTCCATTTTGGGGTATTTACCACAATACTTAAAAACATTCAGTCGGGCCCGGAGAGATAGCACAGTGGCGTTTGCCTTGCAAGCAGCTGATCCAGGACCAAAGGTGGTTGGTTCGAATCCCGGTGTCCCACATGGTTCCCCGTGCCTGCCAGGAGCTATTTCTGAGCAGACAGCCAGGAGTAACCCCTGAGCACCGCCGGGTGTGGCCCAAAAAACAAAAAAAAAAAAAAAAAACAAAAAAACAAAAACAAAAAAAAAAAAAACATTCAGTCAAGGGGCTGGAGAGATAGCATGGAGGTAAAGCGTTTGCCTTTCATGCAGAAATTTATCGGTTCGAATCCTGGCGTCCCATATGGTCCCCCGAGCCTGCCAGGAGCGATTTCTGAGTGTGGAGCCAGGAGTAACCCCTGAGCGATGCAGAGTGTGACCCCAAAACCAAAAAAAAAAAAAAATTCAGTCAAGGGGCCGGAGTGGTGGTGCAAGCTGTAAGGTGTCTGCTTTGTATGCACTAGCCTAGGACGGACTGCGGTTCGATCCCCCAGCGTCCCATGTGGTCCCCCAAGCCAGGAGCGATTTCTGAGCGCATAGCCAGAAGTAAACCCTGAGTGAGCATCACTGAGTATAGCCAAAAAACAAACACAAAAAATTAAGTCAAAAATATGTCTGCACACCATTATTCATTGTTACACTTAGTTCAATATAAGATATGTGCAATATAAGATAGTGCAATAAGATATGGAATCAACTTAGAAGTCCAGTGATAGATGGATTATGAAGAAGTTGTATATATACAATAAATTCTATGCAGCTGCAAGGAATGATGAAATCATGTAACTTGCTGCAACCTGGTTGGAACTGGAAGATATCATGGTGACTGATATCTTTTCCCCCCTGGGTTGAAAGAGCAAGATTCTTTCTTTTTTTTTTTTTTTTTTTTTTTGGTTTTTGGGCCACACCCGGCGGTGCTCAGGGGTTACTCCTGGCTGTCTGCTCAGAAATAGCTCCTGGCTGGCACGGGGACCATATGGGACACCGGGATTCGAACCAACCACCTTTGGTCCTGGATCGGCTGCTTGCAAGGCAAACGCCTGCTGTGCTATCTCTCCGGGCCTGCAAGATTCTTTCTTAACCAGTCCAGGACCTCCTGTAAGCAGAGTGGTACTGCAGCTTCTCTTGGTTTTGCCACAGGACTGCCTCTTCCTTATAAAAGAGTTCTAAACTCAAGATTCTAAGATTTTTGTCAAAGTCCAAAAGGAATCTACTCAAAAGTGAATTTTGAGTACCCTTATTTTATTTCTTTTTCTTTCTATTTTTCCCTCCTTCCACCAGGGCCTCCAGACTACTGTCATCAGAATCACCACAGCACATGCACACCACCAGGTATTAAACCCAAGCTCTTATACTTGACCTGTGTACCTTTTACGCCACTGAGACTTCTCTTGGATGACTTTTCTCTGGAAATCGCTAGTAGTTGAGTTTTCAGAATAACCTTAGCACTTGTGGGAAGCATTAGGATTTGAATTTATTGCCTTATAGTCCTGCATTTGGACAAGTGATTTAAGTCAAGAGTCATCTTCTAACCTCTTCTCAAGCCCATTCATCATAACCCCCAACTCCCAATAGACTTCTGTCATTCAACTTCTTCTTTTTCTGATGTAAAAATTAAGTATTTGGGGAGGTATTCCAGAAGCTAAGCACATGCTTTGCATATAGGAGGCCCTGATTTGATCCACAGCACCACATGGTCCCATCAAACACCACGAGGAGAAACTCCCAATGAAACAAATGGGAGTTAGTTCTAAACATTGTCAAATATGTCCTTTAAAAAAAATCCCAAGCATATGCATTTTAGAAAACACCACTCACTTAGCATAGATTCAGTTAACACTAAGGAATTTCCGACATAGACCTAGCCATGTGTCTGAGATAAAGTAAACAAATGAAGTAAAGTTGACACAGATTTATGATTCTGAGAAAAGGTAAACAAATGAGCTAAGCCCTACAATTGCGTCAGTTTTCTTCCCGTAGGTAATATCCAAACTGTGACTCTGATACATGAAACATAACATGTGTTGAAGCAATAGATACTGAAATACAAAAAAGGTTGAGACAACTAAATTAGCATGGTATATTTCCTTAAAAGGCAAACTTTAGAAAAATAATTCCAAAAGCTTGAAAATAATCTTTTTAAATATTGGTTAAGTACTAATTTGTACATGGCAGTGTAAAATTCCACAGTATCAACTAAAAAAATGACTTTCAGAGGAGATATAATTACAATCCTAAACCAAAAATTAATAATTAAAAAGAGTAGCTAAGGGGCTAGAGTGATAGCACAGCAGTAAGGCGTTTACTTTGCTCTCAGCCAACACAGGACAGACACTGGTTTGAATTCAGCCATCCCATATGGTCCCCAGAGCTTGCCAGGAGCTATTTCTGAGCACAAATCCAGGAGTATCTCCTGATCGCTGCTGTGTGTAACCCCAAAACAAACAAACAAACAAAAACAAACAAAAAGAGTAGTTAAGTCAAATTCCCAGAGCTATTCAAATCATCTTTCACCAAAATCCTAAGGCCTTACTGAATTCACAGGATTTTTAATTAGATGTATCTAATTTATATCTAAAAGATATAAACTTTATATATGTATTTATACATATATATATATATATATTTATTTGGTTGGAAGAATTGGGGGACCACACCTGGCAGTGCTCAGGGCTTACTCATGGTTCTGCACTCAGGAATCACTCTTGACAGGCTCAGGGGACCATATGTGACTATAAAATCAAAACAGTTCACTCATGTACATATCAAATGCCCTATTCACTATAATATTGCACTGGCTAACACAAAGTTTATATTGAAGATAAATTACCCTATACAACAGGTTACTTTAGAAAACTAATCCACATAAAATTTAACTGAGTAGGAAAATATGAAGGAGACCTAACCTTTTTCAAAGACATACAACAAAATCCAAAACTTAATCATCTGAAATTCGGTGTTCGGTATTTGAAAAAAGAAAAAGGAAAAAAAAAAAGCTCAGATTTGTGAAGAAAAATGTGACTCACAATAAGAGAAAAAATAATCAGGGCCCGGAGAGATAGCACAGCGGTGTTTGCCTTGCAAGCAGCCAATCCAGGATCAAAGGTGGTTGGTTCGAATCCCAGTGTCCCATATGGTTCCCTGTGCCTGCCAGGAGCTATTTCTGAGCAGACAGCCAGGAGTAATCCCTGAGCATCGCCTGGTGTGGTCCAAAAACAAACAAACAAACAAACAAACAAACAAAAATCAATATAACTTCTTACAGAAGTCCCAGAAAGCCCTGTCCACACCCACCATCTTTCCAACAGAAAAGCAAGACAGGGTCTCGAGTGATAGCTCAGCACTTAGGATGTTCTGTTTGCATATGGTTGACTAGGGTTTGATCTTCAGCATACCATATGGTTCACTAAGCATTGCCAGGAATGGCCCCTGTGCAGTACTACTGGGTATGGTTCATAAACCAAGAAAAAAAAAAAGGAAAGGAAGGAAGGAAGGAAGGAAGGAAGGAAGGAAGGAAGGAAGGAAGGAAGGAAGGAAGGAAGGAAGGAAGGAAGGAAGGAAGGAAGGAAGGAAGGAAGGAAGGAAGGAAGGAAGGAAGGAAGGAAGGAAGGAAGGAAGGAGAAATTATGCATAGAATAATGCCAACAAGCTCAGTGAAGAAAGAAAGAAAGAAAGAAAAAGAAAGAAAAAAGAAAGAAAGAAAGAAAGAAAGAAAGAAAGAAAGAGAAAGAAAGAAGAAGAAAGAAAGAAAGAAAGAAGAAAGGAAAGAAAGAAGAAAAAGAGAAAGAAAGAAGAGAGAAAGAAGAGAGAAAGAGAAAGAGAAAGAGAGGAAAGAAAGAAAGAAGAAAGAAAGAAAGAAAGAAAGAAAAGAAAGAAAGAAAGAAAGAAAGAAAGAAAGAAAGAAAGAAAGAAAGAAAGAAAGAAAGAAAGAAAGAAAGAAAGAAAGAAAGAAAGAGAAGAGAAAGAAAAGAAAGAAAGAAGAAAGAAGAGAGAAAGAGAAAGAGAAAGAGGAAAGAAAGAAAGAAGAAAGAAAGAAAGAAAGAAAGAAAGAAAGAAAAGAAAGAAAGAAAGAAAGAAAGAAAGAAAGAAGAAAGAAAGAAAGAAAGAAAGAGAAAGAGAAAGAAAGAAAAGAAAGAGAAAGAAAGAGAAAGAAAGAAAGAAGAAAGAAAGAAAGAAAGAAAGAGAAAGAAAGAAAAGAAAGAAAGAAAGAAAGAAAGAAAGAAAGAAAGAAAGAAAGAAAGAAAGAAAGAAAGAAGAAAGAAAAAGAAAGAAAGAAAGAAAGAAAGGAAAAAGAAAGAAAAAGAAAGAAAGAAAGAAAGAAAGAAAGAAAGAAAGAAAGAAAGAAAGAAAGAAAGAAAGAAAGAAAGAAAGAAAGAAAGAAAGAAAGAAAGAAAGAAAGAAAGAAAGAAAGAAGGAATTATGCATACAATAATGCCAACAAGCTCAGTGAACCTAAACTGTAACCACAGAAGACTCAACCAGGACTGTCATGGCCCATTAAACTCTCAGGCAATGTTTTTCTTAGCAGCATTGAGAGATCTAACAATTATTACAAATCAACTGAATTGATCTAAGTTTTGAAAATTTCATTTGTCTTTGTGTTGTAACAAACAATATAAAAGAAATGTATGCCTGCAAGGGGGCTGACTAGGGTGGGAATCTAGGGTAGGGAATCCTACCGGTGGGAATCTAGGGACACTGGTGAGGGAAGGTTACACTGGTGGTGGAACTGGTGATTGAATGTCCAATGCCTGAAACAAGTATATTATGAACAACCTGGTAACTCACAGTGTTAAAAATTAAAAATTTTTAACAAGTTTTAGAGATTACAACTAACAGACGACTTTTAGCAGCTGCTATAAGTATGCTTATGTGAAAAATATGAAACCAAATGAAAAATATAAATTCTGAAACCAAAATGAAACAAAATGAAAACCAAAGAAAAAATTATAGCATAATGAGAATAGGGTGAAAATATAAAACCAAATGAAAATGTATAACATCTGAAATAAAAATTTTATTGGTTGAAATTAACAGTCAATGAGATGCTAAAGAAGAAAAAAAACTTTGAAAAAAGACATCATAAGAGAAACATCCTAGGGGCCGGGAAGGTGGCGCTAGAGGTAAGGTGTCTGCCTTACAAGCGCTAGCCAAGGAACGGACCGACCGCGGTTCGATCCCCCGGCGTCCCATATGGTCCCCCCAAGCCAGGGGCGATTTCTGAGCACATAGCCAGGAGTAACCCCTGAGCGTCAAACGGGTGTGGCCCAAAAACCAAAAAAAAAAAAAAAAGAGAAACATCCTAAAGATGTATTAAGGAAATAAAAACTGAAAAATATGGGTGGCATCTGGTCCTAGAAATATGAGAAGAGAACAAGAGTGTGACAGGCAATTAAAGAAATAGATTCCAACTTTTTAAAATTTGGTGAAAAGCATACATCTACAGATTTAGAAAACCTGATGAACTTCAGATATAACATTGCAAAGAAAACTATAGCAAAACACAGTATGTTTCCATTGCTATGAATCTTTGATATAAAGACAACTGTAAAGGTATCTACATCCAACAAACATCTTATAAACAGAAGTACAAAAATAAGAATAATAGAAGGAGCAGAGTGCTAGTAGAGCAGGTGGGGCAATCAAACTTGTCTTGGATGAATCAACTCAGGTGTGATCCCTGGTATCCCATATAGTCTCCAAAGCCCACTAGGAGTACTTCCTGAGTGCAAAGCCAGGAGTAACCCTGATCATCACTACTTGTGGCCTAAAAATCCCAAAAATACATAGTAAATTTTTAAAAAGGATAATAGGAGACTTATCAAAAACCATATGAGCAAAATGACAGCTTTTTTAAAATATTGAAAGAGGTGTGAGGGAGATAGCTCAGGAATTGGCACACACGCTTTGCTTGTACAAGGTTCCACAGTTTGATTCCTAGTGCCACAAGGTCCCCCTGAGCACTACTGGATATAGCCTTATAGCAGGGGTGGCGAACAAGTTCGACACAAAGAGCCAAAATTTTAAACTGTGAGAGTCAGAGAGCCACACCACGCAGTGACCTGCCAAAACAGACAAACACTCACACAAAAGCATATAATTTTAACAATAATATATTAAACACATATTGCATTTTGCCATTTTGAGTGAGGGTCAAAATCCTGTTCGCCATCCCTGGTATCTTAGTACCTCTGAGCTCTATCAATGCCACATTGCTGGGTCCTAGCATTGAGCAATCCACCCAGGTTAGCCAATTATCTCTAGGAGTGGCCAAGGGACATGCTGAGCTCTGTCTGGGAGCTCTCCACCTTGAAAAAATTAAAAGAATAGCATAAGCTTAGAATTCTATACTCAGGGCCCGGAGAGATAGCACAGTGGCGTTTGCCTTGCAAGCAGCCGATCCAGGACCAAAGGTGGTTGGTTCGAATCCCGGTGTCCCATATGGTCCCCCATGCCTGCCAGGAGTTATTTCTGAGCAGACAGCCAGGAGTGACCCCTGAGCACTGCCGGGTGTGGCCCAAAACAAACAAACAAACAAAAAAATTTTATACTCAAAGAAAGATATCTTTCAAAGATAAATGCAAAATAAATGCTTTCTTTGCCCATATCAGCAGCAGAACATTCACTGTTAGCATTAAAAACAAATAAACAAGCAAACAAAACACTATATGAACTGAATTACAAGAAATGTTAAGTTGGTGTTCAAGTGACAGTAAAACAGGTAAGATGTTTACCTTGCACGTGGCAGACTTGGGTTCCATACCCCTTGTAGTCCCTGAGTACAGAGCCAGAAATAAGCCCTGAGCTTACTCCCTTTTTTTTAAATTTATTTTTTACAATAATTCTGATACTTTATTGGCTTTTGAAAAGACAAGATAATGAGAATTTCTTACTCAAAAAATTAACTTTTAAAATGTCTTTAAGCACAGCAGTAGGGGGTTTGCTTTGCAAGCAACTGACCCAGGACAAATGGTGCTTATCCCAGCATCCCAAATGATCCCCTGAGGCTGCCAGGAGAGACTTCTGAGCACAGAGCCAATAGTAAGCCCTGAGGGCCTCCAAGTGTGACCCAAAAACCAAAAAAAAAAAAAGGGGGGGGGCAATGCTAAAACCAAGTCTCTCCTCTAAGAATCCCTAAAATTATCATATCCCTTCGAAGGAAAAAAAAAAAAACGAAAACAAGAAACATGCTTTAAGAAGACATGTATACTTACTGTCACTATATGCCTAAAATACAACTATGAATGACTTGTAATTTACAATGGTCTCAATAAAATTTAAAATAATAATAATAGTAAAAAGATGTGTATAGGGCTAGGAAGATAACACAGCAGTAGGGCGTTTGCCTTGCACACAGCTGATTCAGGACGAATGGTGGTTCAAATCTCTGAGAATCCAACATGGTCGCCGAGCCCTGTCAGGGGTGATTTCTTTTCTTTTCTTTTTTTTTCTTTTTTTTTTTTTTTTTGGTTTTTCGTGTTACACCTGTTTGATGCTCAGGGGTTACTCCTGGCTAAGTGCTCAGAAATTGCCCCTGGCTTGGGGGGACCATATGGGACGCCAGGGGATAGAACCCCAATCCATCCTTGGCTAGTGCTTGCAAGGCAGACACCTTATCTCTAGCGCCACCTCGCTGGCCCGATTTCTGAGCACAGAGGCCAGGCTTAATCCCTGGGTGCCCCCAGGTGTGACCCAGAAACCAAAAAACAAAAACAAACAAACAAACAAACAACAAAAAAGACATGTATAATATATTAAAAAAATATCCTAAAAAGAACTCCACCTTTAACACCCAAATTTTGACATATATTAATATCACTTAAGTGATAAACAGATATCTAGACATAATTCCTAAGAAAATACAGTTATTTAAGCACAATTATTTACACAATGCTTTCCTAAATAATGTTGTAAATTTCCTGTTCAAAAATCTGACAAAGCTTATCTAATAATCAGCACTACAGGTTTCAAAAATATTTACAGATCAGAAAGAATGTTTCAAGTGTATTACTTAGACAGATCTAACAGCCAGAAACGAAATCATTAGACACATGGTTAATAATTTTTATTTTACTAAATGAAAGGTCAAAGATCAATGGTATTTACATGTTGGAAAGCCACTGTCAGATGTGGCCAAAAAACAAAAAAGAAACATTGTGAGGGCTGGAGAGATAGCATGGAGGTAAGGAATTTGCCTTTCAGGCAGAAGGACGGTGGTTCCAATCCGGGCATCCCATATGGTCCCCGATGCCTGCCAGCGACGATTTCTGAGCATAGAGCCAGGAGTCACCCCTGAGCGCTGCTGGATGTGACCCCCAAAAAACCCCAAAAAACAAACAAACAAAGAAGAGTTCTTATGAATAAAAAGACCTGGCACCAGCACTTTATAATATTTAATAAAATTTTCAGAATATAAGCAGCAAAATCTGACAGAACTGAAGAAATAAATAGATCAGTTCACAATTATGGTTATAATTTTCACTATTCTTTTATGGGGAGGCCGCATCCTGTGGCACTCAAAGGTCACTCCTGGCTCTGTGCTCATAAATTGCCCTGGGAGTAAAATATAACACTGGCAACCAACTTTCACATAGAATACTCCATTCAAAAATAGCAAAATATAAATTCTTTTGAAATGCACAAACATTTTCACTAAGATCAACTGTAAGTGTCATGAGTTTAAAACACAGAATTCATGCAGCACTTAAACTTTCTTATTTGATTTTTGAGGTCACTTCCAACATGGTGCTCTGGAGATCAA
>NC_064853.1:114447109-114594609 GCF_024139225.1 Suncus etruscus
AATACAAAAATCCCTTCCTTACACCTATATTCATTGCAGCGCTATTTACAATAGCCAGACTCTGTAAACAACCAAGATGCCCTTCAACAGATGAGTGGCTATAGAAACTGTGGTACATATACACAATGGAATACTATGCAGCTGTCAGGAGAGATGAAGTCATGAAATTTTCCTATACATGGATGTACATGGAATCTATTATGCTGAGTGGAGTAAGTCAGAGGGAGAGAGAAAGATGCAGAATGATTTCACTCATCTATGGGTCTTAAGAAAAATGAAAGACATTTTTAACAGTATCTGAGACAAGAGAGATGAGGGCTGGTAGGTGCAGCTCATGACATGAAGCTCATCACATAGAGTGATGAGTGCAGTTGGAGAGATGACTACACTGAAAACTATCATAACAATGTGAATGAATGAGGAAAATAGAAAGCCTATCTCGAGTACAGGTGTGGGGAGGTGGGGAGAAGGGAGATCTGGAAAATTGGTGGTGGGAATGTTGCACTGGTGAAGGGCGTGTTCTTTACATGACTGTAATCATACAATTATAATCATATTTGTAATCATGGTGTTTAAATAAAGATAATTATAAAAAAAACTGGTTAGGTGTAAAAGATTGTATCAGAGCTACAGAAGGGTCATCTGGATTCTGTTGGTTCTAGAATCACCAGTTCTCTACTGCAGGGCTATGTAGCATTTTTAATGCCAAGAGCCATTTATAGCACCATTCATGGGCTACACAATACAAGAAGATGGGTCACGGTGATCAATAAAAGCATAATGTGTCCCATCATGCACCAGGTCCAGAACACATGATTTCATTCACCTTATAAGGTCCTCCCAGGCTGTATGTTTCCCATCATTGGTATAGGGAATATTTGAATTGTATGTCTAAAACCCACTAGTTAAAGCATCCTAACTCTTGGTTAACCTGAAGCTTGAAACATATTCCTTTTCATATGTGTGTGTGTGCATTTATAATATGGAAATATATAGAGAGCTCCTATGCCTGCAGCCCCTAGGACCTGCCAGGCAGTGTCTCTGTGATCTCAGAAACTATGCTCAATCTCTTGCCAACTCAAACAATGGCTATGGTACCACACAATAGCTCTGCCCTCAGACAATAGAAGTCATGGTTGCCACATTCTTTCAATTGTTGCTCACAACACAACTTTCATAGTGGGCTCAGAAAGAGAACAACAAATTTCTAGTAGTTATAAGGACACTTGTAACAAGGAAATGTAAACTTGTAAACATGTAAACTTGTAACAAGGATATGAGCTTTAGGGATGATGAATTCTACAGAGGAGGGGTGGCTGTCCAGGATGCCATTACCTGTCCTGGGAACACCGTGCAAGTCACTGCAATGTCTTCGCCATTGACCTTCTCAGTGAGTGTGGCCTTACAAAATCCATATTGCTGTCCCCAGAGAAAGAGAAATTAGATAAACTTATTCAAAATGTAGCTTTCTCTTCCAATTCATTGATCCCCAACCCCTACCAAGAGCCAAAGCATAAGATTGAAAGTGCAGTCCCTCTTTGTGAATATTTTTGATAGTTTCGTAGAACATATATATAATATACAATTCTTCATATACTATAGAAAATACAGAAAGATTTTTTTTTTAAAATAACGTATTTAAGCACCATGGTTACAAAAATATTGGTAGTTGGGTTTCAGGAATCAAATGTACACCACCCTTCACCAATGTAACTTTCCAGCCACCACTGTTCCCCATTTCCCTCCTCCCCCACTTCCTGCATCTCTTCCTATAAGCATTCTATTTCTCTCTCACTATCATTGTCATAGAAATTGTTAGTGTAATTATTTACAGAAAGGTTTTAAGTGAGAGAGATCACCCACAGTTCCAGCTATTGTGCTAACTGAAGAAATATTTCAGAGTATTCCTTTATTATTTTATTTATTACTTTA
Source organism: Suncus etruscus (assembly GCF_024139225.1). NCBI lineage: Eukaryota > Metazoa > Chordata > Mammalia > Eulipotyphla > Soricidae > Suncus > Suncus etruscus. Next base: position 114,449,042 of record NC_064853.1, read on the forward strand.
TTATTCTTTGTGTTTATTCCTTTAAAATATTATTAAATATAATTTTAAAATCATATTTGTGATTATTCCATTTTTGTCTTTTCCCTTTCACTCATTAAATTCATACTTTTGTATTATTTATGTCTATTTTCTTTGAAAATGTAATTTAGAGAGTGCATATTTTTTATTTTCTGATGAGTTGTATTTTATTGAATGATTCCTTCCTGTTGGGCATTCAGAGGAGTCACTTTATGTCTATGAGAAATTAACTTTATAGACATTTTTCTCTCAAACATCTCTGATGTTTTCTTTAAGCTAAATTTCTGAAAGTGGAAATATGTGACTCAAAAATCTGAGTTTTTTGTGGGCCGGAGAGATAGCATGAAGGTAAGGCGTTTGCCTTGCATGCAGAAGGACGGTGGTTCAAATCCCGGCATCCCATATGGTCCCCAGTACCTGCCAGGAGCGATTTCTGAGTGTAGAGCCAGGAGTAACCCCTGAGTACTGCCGGGTGTGACCCAACCCACCCCTACCCTAAAAAATCTGAGTTTTTATAGCAGTATACTGAGAGCCTATATTTCAAACTCCATGGCATGTGGGCTTACTCAGAAAACAGCCTCTGTCTTTGTCCTAACTCCAGGGGCCTCCGGGGTGAGATTATTTATTAGTAATTGGAAGATTCCTTGTGATCCAGTTGCGTAAGAAATGGGGTATTTTTGGAGTATTTTGCACCATTACCTTTATTCTGCAACATCCGGGTACTAACTAATTTGTTTAATGTAGCATTTTATTTATTTACTTATTTTATTTATTTATTTTTTATTTTTCGGGCCACACCCGTTTGATGCTCAGGGGTTACTAACTCCTGGCTAAACGCTCAGAAATTGCCGCTGGCTTGGGGGGACCATCTGGGACTTCAGGGGGATAGTACCGGTCCTTCCTTGGCTAGCGCTTGCAAGAAAGACACCTTACCTCTAGCGCCACCTCGCCGGCTCCAGAATGTAGCATTTGATAACAAGCTTTGCTCTCTCCTGATCCTGGTCCACCTACCTTATCTGCCAGCATATTGCATGCAGCTGGGTCTGTGACATCTTTTGCAACACAGTCAGTGGCAGCCACGACAAACTCCACATAGGTAGAGGGTGGAAGAGACTGGTGAGAATAATGAGAATGCTTGTGAGGCAACTTGACTTAGTGTGAAAAAGGCTAGAAGGAAAAACTGGAAAGCAGAATAAACAGCACCGAAAATGGTAAGGAGTTCATTCACACAGCCCAAATTCTGTGGCTAGAAACACCCTTCATGGTTCCACAGGGCAGCTGTAGAATGCAACCTGAAGTGCTTGTGTGCAGATTTAGGTAGGTGCTTCCCTGAAGCATATTTACTGACTATTGTTGAGGGCAGAAGTGAGTCTTTAGGCAGGAACTCAGAGCACACTGATCTGATTGGGACTCTGGGCCCTTCCAGGTCCTGTCTTTCTTGGGGCTGCCCTCTTTTGTCATCCAAGTCTCAGGTTATTTCAAGATGGAACAGAAAAATAATAAGATAAATAGTTCTTTTAAATTTACAGAGAACAGAATAAAAAGTGTAAATAAAAGTATGGATAATACCGCTTCTTTCTTTCTTTCTTTCTTTCTTTCTTTCTTTCTTTCTTTCTTTCTTTCTTTCTTTCTTTCTTTCTTTCTTTCTTTCTTTCTTTCTTTCTTTCTTTCTTTCTTTCTTTCTCCTTCCTTCCTTCCTCTCTCTCTCTTTCTTTCTTTCTTTCTTTCTTTCTTTCTTTCTTTCTTTCTTCCTTCCTTCCTTCCTTCCTTCCTTCCTTCCTTCCTTCCTTCCTTCCTTCCTTCTTTCATTATTCTTGGGAAACTATGGGCACTTACAAAAGTATTTATTTGGCATAGTCTGAGGTGGGGTATATCAGAAGTACATATGCTGGCTAACAGAATTACCACCTATACAATGTGCTTCCAAATAAATACACTATAGCTGGCATCCTAGAACAACACTTTAGAAAGCTATTGCATTTAAATACTTTAAACTATTATACAGATATATTTTAGTGATTCCAGGGGCATTTGAGGATCCCTTGTCCTTATGGATATAAGGAGACCTGTGACTTTAAAAGCTTTTGTTAGGGCAATGCCAGAATGCAAGAGGGAGGAACAGGAATGTACACCAAAGAACCGCAGGGGCTGCTCCGGATAACTGGGAATTTCTTATCCATAACAGGGAGTCCCGTTTTCACTGGAGGGAAACTGGGAACATGGCAGGCAGCCTAAGTTACAGTGATTCAGTTTAGAGAAGGAGCAGAAGGTTCTTTGGTCTTCTTGATACTCTGGACACGTGTAGCCCTTGAGCTCTTTCTCCTTGCTCCCATTATCCTCCTCCCATTGCTGCCCTGCCCCTGTTCCATCTGTCACCCCTACTCCCTACAAACATTCCTGAGGAGCCACTACACTGGCCTCTAGGTTACACATGTCTTACCACAATTTGAGCCCGGGAAGCCTCCACAAGCTGGAAATAGGAGCCATTGTTCTGTGCATTGAAGGCGGCCAGGGCTGCGTTCACAGCATGCACCACCCTGCTGTCGTTCAACGGGGCCAGCAGGCGGCAGTGGGGGCAAACTTTGATCACGTCCTCGGCAGAGTCTAAGCACAGAGACACAACCGGCTCACAGAGGAATGTATTTTCAGACCTTCACCCCAACTTTCCTTATTTAGCAAGGCCCAGAAGCACACCAAATGTGTTCTGGCATTTCTCCACTGCCCATTGATCGCTCTGTCTTATGAAGATTCCAGGAGCCTCTTCTCTACTAGGAACAGTTTTTACCCCCACTGAGAAGAGGTCCTTAAAACACAGTTTCCTAAAGGGATAGAGACAAAATGATTTCGCTCATACGTGGAATTTAAAAACACACAGCAAGGTAGCAATGAAAGTCCAAAGGTGGCAGAATAGGAAAACAGATGAGGGAGGGGGTAAACTGCTGATGGTATAGTGTTGCAATTCTGTGCATGAGAAACCTTTATTAATAGCATTGCATTAGCAAGAATAGTAATTGTAGCTATTGTAATAGCAAGAGTCTCAATAACAAATTACTTTTTAATTTCCTTAAAACTTCTCAGATCTAAGTTATTTGGGTTCTACTTTCCCTTATCAAACAAATAATTTCAACTACATTCACTGAAAACAATCCTAGCCCTTTCCTCACTTTACCATGCAAAAAAAGAAAAAAGGAAAAGAAATCGCAATCAGAAACATATCTACCTGGAGTGGAATCACACTTGGCAAAAATCACAGAAAACTGGCCATCCTGTTTCAGCAACTGGACATCACAGTCTCCTTCCACGGCCTGGAGAAAGAAATTCTCCAGTGAGAGCCAGAAAGGAGCTCTGGCCTGTTTCACCCAGAAAGGGGGAGTGACACAAAAGGAGAGAAGCAAAGCCATCTCAAAGGGGAAGGCAGCATATCAAAACATTACATCCTCTGGGTTTAGCAAGGGCTCCCAAACAAGAAAGTGAATCCATTTTATCAGTTCCTGGGAAGGTATTCAATGACTCTTGGAGAATCTGGCACTGGCATCCTATGAAGGCAAACTGGGAAAGGAAGACAGGAGGCCAGTTCTATGCAGAATCATGGCAGTCTAGGCTGGGACAACCCTCCCACCTCCCTCTCTCCCCCATCAAGCACACACAGACACAGACTCCCATACACACACATATGCACATGCATGCAAGCACAGTGACCCTGAGGGTTTCACTCACATGCTGTGTCAACTGCCTCACAGAACAATTTGCCAGAGGAGTGGGGTCAAGTGCATGGCACGTGGTTTCCAGCATGTCGATTTCTATCTCATAGATCTCTCCCATGGGCCTCTGTGGAGAAATGGAAGGAAGAAATGAGGGACCTATCCTCTCATTCATCTGAGTAGGCCAGTCCTTGGACTGGAAACACTTACTTGGTCAAACTGAGGGGAAAGGATAGTCGTAAGGTTGGTTAGCCTGCAACTCTGTCTAGCTCCAGGCCTGAATTATATATGAAAGATTGAGCTATTTCTTGAGGTTCCCCCCTCCCAGTGGCATTTGTGAGGGGAGAGAGAACTTGGGCTTAGATGGGTGGTTGAGGCAACAGTCATCACTCTAAGCTTTATTTGGAAGAAAACTGTGACTATGAATGCTTCTCTGATTTTTGAAATTTTACCCTTTCAAGTTGTGCTTTGACAAAGTCAGTTTGGGATTTTTGGGGTAGTGCAATAACGTAAAGCTGTTTCTGGATGATAGCATACTGTCTCTACTCTCTCTCTCTCTCTCTCTCTCTCTCTCTCTCTCTCTCTCTCTCTCTCTCTCTCTCTCTCTCTCTCCCCTTTCCTTCCAAATGGAAAGGCTGCCCTTAGATTTTTGTCCCTAATTTTGTCACACCATGAATGCAAATTTGTTGCTCTCTACTGCTTTCCAGTGCACATAGGTGGAAGTCCCTAAAATCTCTTCCTCTTCCTAAAATGAAGCAGTGTCTAAAGGCAGAAAGAAAGCAGGCAGTGCAGGGGAGAGGAGCTTGCAATACTCCTTGCAGTTGATCTTGCCAGTTCACCTCTTTTTGAATCCTTGCTTTAAATCCCAGAAAATTCACCTCTTTTTTCCTTTCTTTCTTTCTTTCTTTCTTTCTTTGGGTTCAGCAGAACTTGAATCACTGGTACTTGAAAACATTAGCATCTCCTCTCTTGGAGAAAGCCCTTTATGATGTACAAATGTGCCCTCAGTCGATTCCCTAAAGACACAGCTGTGGTGAATAGGAAAAAAATGTCCCTTGATTTCTGAAGAAAAGTAACTCTCCAGTTCTGCTTTTGTGATACTCATAATGTCTGCCGCCCCCCTCAAAAATACATGTTGCATTTCAACATTATTCTCCTGCAACTGACCCATGTTTCTTCAAAACCACTACTCTTCAGTATGGTTGTAGCATGCCTAAAACTCATCGGGGACCACCGTGGTTTCAAATATTTAGTCCCATTGTGAGACCATGTTTGTTTTACTTCTTAGGCTGTAAATCTCATATAGGCACCACATATGCATTTGTCAACTTAAACTTAGGTTGAATCAAGAATATGTTCTTGGGGCCGGGCGGTGGCGCTGGAGGTAAGGTGCCTGCCTTGCCTGCGCTAGCCTAGGACGGACCGTGGTTCGATCCCCCGGCGCCCCATATGGTCCCCCAAGAAACCAGGAGCAACTTCTGAGCGCATAGCCAGGAGTAACCCCTGAGCGTCACAGGGTGTGGCCCAAAAACCAAAAAAAAAAAAAAAGAATATGTTCTTAATTGGAACATTTTTGACACTTAAAAAATGTTATTCATTGGTACCAGGTCCAGACACTTGCATGAACATTTAATGGAAATAAAAAAATGGTCAGACCTGAACATCAAACCCAAAGTCAATGACAATAGAATCTATACCTAACCCACAGCAAGCCGTACAAGTACTAGTATTCTGGGGGGTAAAGGAGGGAGATATGGGATGCATGCTGGGAACAGGGGTAGAGGGAGGACATCACTGGTGGTGGGAATGCTCCTGATTCATTGTCACTATGTATCTTAAATATTACTGTGAAAGATCTGTAATTCACTTTGGCCACAATAAAAATTTAAAGAAATGCTATTCATGTGTTTGAACCTATTTTCTCCTACAACCTCTGACAATAGTTCTTGCCCTTACAATAATGCTGGAGGAAATACCTTTTATCATATATATATATATATATATATATATATATATATATATATATATATATATATATAGTCTAATTTAGGGGTCAGAGAAATAGTACAACAATTACTCTTCTTGTCTTGAAGATGGCCAATTTGGAATCAATCCCTGGCACCTCATTCCATTGAACACTGCTAAAAGTAATACCTGAGCTCAGCTGGTTCAACTCTCCTTCCCACAAAATATCTAATTCCAAAACAAGTAGTTAAGTACATGGTCTCCTCACCTCTCCAAATCTTTCACTGACCTCAAAGCCTATTTTCAAGTCTGATGTTTACTGAATCTTCTTTACGACAGTTTTCCACCTTGGAGGTGGGTAAATATTTTTGAAAGGCAGTTTTTATAGAAAAGGGGATGCAGGTATTGAATAAAAACACAGCTGATGGGGGCCAGACAGGTAGTACTACAGGAAGGGTTCTTACCTTCTAGGTGGCCAACCTGGATTCAATCCTTAAAACCCCAGATTGTCCCCCAAACCCCGCCAGGAATGATCCCTAAACACCAGGAGTAAGTCTTTGGCACGGCATTGTATGACCCAAAGCAAAAATTCCAGCCTAATGATTATTATTTGTGCTTCCACAATTTCCTAATGTGCCAGACCATCTCTTATATAGGTCAAAGATAATACGTACCGTAGGGTTCAGAGGTATGAAGAGTTAAGGAAATGACATATCAGAAGGGTCTAGCAATGGAAGTTTCTATGAACAGCTAATATTATTCATTGCCTTCATGAATCAGAGACACAAAGCAAAGAAATAAAAGTAATTTCTAGCTAGCGGTAATTAGGCAACTAGAATTCAATCTCCTGGGCTCTAAGTTTCTAGCAAGTTGCAGACTCTAGTTGTGATGTTTAAAAATATCAATAAATGTGTCTTCATCTACCTTCCTCTTTAAGCCCCATTCAGGAACCTCCAGAAATGCATGGCTACAAGATTGAATGTTTCCTTTCAACCTCTACCTTCTTCATTCTACCCTCCTGGAGGAAACTATCAGAGCAATGATCTGTTTGGCTGGAGAAAAATGTCTTCTTTTGAGATACCCCAAACTCTGAGCTGGAGTTCCCTTATCTCCTGAACAGTAGCTTCACTTACCCGAGACCACACTTTTACTTTGTCAATCTGGTTCCAGGTATACTTGTAGCCCAGTTTACGATTGCTGTTGATGTAGTCCACGGCAGCCTGGGCTACTTGCTGTGATTCTGGGGCATCACAGTCTAGTTCCCTAAAAGCCCCTGGGCCCATTGGGACAGATCCACAGTCCTTGAGCAGAGCAAGGCACAAGATCAGGAAGAGTGACTTCATGGTCACTTAAAGAAAGGTCCTGGTAGGTGACTGGAGGCTTCAGGACAGCCCAGCTGCTGCACTGGGAAAGGTAGATGAATGGAGAGACTGAGGCTTTTATTTATCTGCCAGAGCCTGCCCAAAGAATTGCATAAGGACATAGGATAGTTTCTGTTCTGGTTCCAAGAAAACCCCTGCAAACATCAGCCCTGGAAAAGCAAACAGGTTAGGACATTGCCAGTCCCCAAGACATTTGCCAAAGTCAATGCTGCTGGGGGCTGGGAAGGGGGAGTGGGTGTGAGCATGGGAGATACTCCAAAGAGCATAGCAATGGCAGTGCAGAGAGGAGGTGAGAGAAGGTGAAGAGGGGCCGAGTTTGGGTTATGATGGATTTCATAGAGAGCGAGTCTATGCTACTGTGAGTCCAGTATGCCATGGGATCAGTGAGAAGAAATTATGCACACTCAGCAATTGATAAAATTGATAAAATTCTCTAATACCAGGAGGATTATGTTTTCTAAACATTCCTAAAGGGAGGGTAGAAGCCATAGAGCTGCAAAAGTAAAGATCATGTGGAATAAAAAAGGTCATTTATGGTAAAGGTCATAATTTTGAGTAAGATTTTTAGAGGAAAAATATGAAAGGGAGAAATTTATTTCTGCTTGCAGTAGGGAAGGGGCTTGGGAAATGAGTTCCCACAGCCAGGCAGAGCAGTGTCTTCAACTCTTTCATTTTTCTTTCTCCAAACCTCATTCATGGCGATTCCTCAGATGGACATTAGTTGTATCTCCTTGGGGACTGAGTGTGATTGGTGCTGGTAGTCCCAGGCTACCCCCCAGCTTCCTTGGACACCTCCAGCTAGAGCACCAGTATGGCAGAGGGAAAGTCCGGGTCTAACATCCTGTCCCAGGTAGAGCTCAGGGTCTGAGTTCAGCTGGTAACCAGAAAGCTGCAGGGACAACTAGGGACATAAGCACTGGCAGAGTATTTTTTGAGATCAATGCAAAACTGAGATCTATCTGAACAGAGTCTGAGCTATAGGGTTGTGTTTCAGACACTGCTTTTAAGTGGTTTTTGACAATGCCAGGTGAGAGGTACAAGGAAGCTTGTAGGAGAATGAAAGATATGGAAAACATCCTCAGAAAACATCCAGGCTTTGAATTAGCCTGGAGTAAAGAAGTTCTTTTATTATTATTATTATTATTATTATTATTATTATTATCCTTTATTTTAGACACTGTAGTTTAGAATTGCTCACAGTGCAGTTATTTCTAACATTCAATATTCCAATGCCAATCCACCACCAGTGTAACATTTTCTCTCCCATAGTCACCCAGTTTCCCAGCCTCCACAAAACCTGCCATTGGCAGCTATAAATAACTTATCTAATATTGTTTTGTACAATTAAATGGTAATAGATCTATCACAGTCCTTGAGCAGAGCAAGGCACAAAATCAGGAAGACTTCATGGTCTTCATGACTTCATGGTCACTTAAAGAAAGGTCCTGGTAGGTGACTAGAGGCATCAGGACAGCCCAGATGCTGCACTGGGAAAGGTAGATGAATGGAGAGACTGAGGATTTTATTTATCAGCTGGCTGCAAGCACCCAGGATCCACTCCATAGCCCAGAAGGTAACCAGCAAGAAGACTACTCAACAGCTTGGTGAGTTCCCCAACAACTCTTACTTGGCAAGTAACCAGAGCCAATCCGTGGGCCTAAAGAGAACCAGCAGGAGGGTTGGTGCAGCAAGCCCTCCCACTACCATCCCCCAGGCAGCAAACACCCAGTACCCACCCATGGACCAGAAAGGAACCAGCAGAGGACTGACCAACAGCATGCTACATGCATATCTTCTAATTAATGAACCTCAGCACAATGCGTAGAAAACACGCACTGCAAAGGACACAATGGGAAAAATAACATGGAATACCACCATGCTTAGAGAATGATGAAGGTAGCTCTGCAGACCCAACAAGTGCCAACCACTTATATAGCCTCTTCAATAAAGACTTTAGAGAGAAAATCTGGAGAGTATTCAAAGAACTCAAAGAAACCATGGAACAAATTGAACAGACCACAAATAAGAATCAAGAAAATAGAAATGAGAAAGCTCCAAAATGAAATACCAGGACTGAAAATCTTGGTAGGTGAAATGAAAACCTCTTTGGAAAGCCTCTCCAACAGAGTAACAGTGGCCAAGGAGAGAATCAGTGAGCTGGAATATGAGACACATAACAACTCCATACAACAGAAGAGGCTGGAAAAAAGCCTTAAAACAAATGAAGTAACACTCCTAACATATATGTACCCAATGAGGGACCAGCAAAATATTTTTAAAAGTTGCTGACAAATATGAAGGAAAATATCAATAGCAAGACAATAATAGTGAAAGACTTCAACACCACCCTGCCACTCTTTGATAGGTCAACCAGGTTAAAACCTAGTAATAAAATACTGTTTCTGAAGGGAGAAATGGAAGAGAGTGATTTAGTCAATATATAGAGGGTTTTCCATCCCAGAAGACACATTCTTCTCCAATGTATACAGGTCATTCTCCAGGATAGATCACATGCTAACCCATAAAACATACCTCTATAAAATAAAGAATATAAAAATTCTTTTCTTTTTTTGTGTGTGTGTGTGTTTTTTTTTGGGGGGGGGGTCACACCCAGCAGTGCTCAGAGATTACTCCTGGCTCTATGCTCAGAAATCCTGGCAGGCTTGGGGGGACCATATGGGATGCCGGAATTTGAACCACCATCCTTCTGCATACAAGGCAAATGCCTTACCTCCATGCTATCTCTCTGGCCCCAAGAATATATAAATTCTAAAAATTATCTTCTCAGTTCATAATGCATTGAAATTAGAAGTGAATTGCAGACACAGAAGAAAAACTTTAACACTTGTAAATTAAACAGCTCACTATTGAATAACAAGTGGGTGAAAGACAAAAATCAAAGAGGAAATCAATAGATTCCTGGAAACAAACAAGAGCAGAGACACAAATTATCAGAATTTTGGGGACACAGCAAAAGCAGTAGTAAGAGGAAAATCTATAGCTTTTCAAACAAACACATATCAGGAAGGAAGAACGGGCCTACATAAATAACTTAATGGCACAATTTATAAAACTGGTAAGTGATGAACAAAATATACCAAAAAATAAATAGAAGTAAATAACAAAGCTTAGAGCAGAAATTAATGAATTAGAAATCAAAAAAAAATTCAAAAGATCAGTGTAAACAAGAGTTGGTTCTTTGATAAAATAAACAAGATTGATAAAACCACTAGCAAAACTCACAAAGAAAGGAGAGAGAAAATTAATGAATTGAATTAGAAATGAAAAGGGGGAGATTACTACAGATACAATAGAAATTCAAGGGTTATCAGAGACTATTTTGAGAAATTCTATGCCACAAAACAATAGAACCTGGAAGAAAGAGATAAATTCTTGGACTCTTATAACCTCTCAAGGTTACCAAGATGATCTAGCATATTTGAACAGACTTGTAACTACTGAAGAAATTAAAATGGCAATCAAAAGTTTTCCCAAAATCAAAGCCCAGGCCAAGAATTCTTCCAAACCTTCCACGAAGACCTACTCCCTATATTTTTCAGGCTCTTCCAGGAAAATTGAAGAAGCAGAAACATTCCAAAATAATTTTATTCAGCTAACATCACCCTGAAATTAAAAGCAGACAAAGATGTCACCAAAAAAAAGAGAACTACAAACCAATATCCCTGATGAACACAGAAGCTAAGATGCTCAACAAAATCTTAGCAAATAGGATCCAAAGCCTCATTAAGAAAGTCATACACCCAATATCCATCAGATAAGGGGCTAATATCTAAGACATACAAGTAACTGACAGAACTTAACAAGAAAAGTGTCAGGAACCTGCTCTGGATGACGACATCACAACAAGAGCAGAGAATAAAAGCAGATAAACTGTCATTTTACTCTAGTGGACCAGATAATAAGTGGAAGAGAGACACTAACAAAAGACTCAACTTCTCACTTGTGCTGTCTCCTCACTATGTAGCCGTAGGTAGGCCATTCAGTCTTTCTCTTAACTAAGCCCTAAATTGAACCTAAGATTATAAATTTGGGTCTGAGTTTGTACTGTAGAAGAATTTTGAGGTTCTAAATTTGTAATGGAGAAATCCTATCACACATTGGAATGCTTTCTGCCCTTCCCCCTTCTTTGTATTCTCTTGAACAAAATCTATTTTAAACTTAGCAAAAGTAAAATAAAAAACTTATGGAATTTTGGGGCCTGAGTGGTGGTGCAGTGGTAGGGCGTTTGCCTTGCATGTGGCTGACCTAGGATGGACCTCGGTTTGATCGCCCAGCGTCCAATATGGTCCCGAAGCCAGAAGTGATTTCTGAGCGCAGAGCCAGGAGTAACCCCTGAAAGTCACCGGGATGGCCCAAAAACGAAAAAGAAAAAAATCTTATGGAATTTTTACTTTATTTACCTTATTCTAAAGCTGTTTTCCCCACGAATGAATATCTGAATTCATAGGAGGTTGTGGTAGTAGCTTCAGGTACAATTGTGGGAAACTTGCTGTTTATTCACTCTAGAAAGTAGATTGGGGAGCACTGGGTGTTTTATTTTTTTCCTGAAAAGAGGGAAACAGACCAAATAAGTTTGAGGAGCCTTTGCCTTAAAGTTTAGGTAATGCATGAAGTTCTGATTACAACAATAACATTGAAGATTGAGCTAAAGAATTGATTAAAAGTTTGTGAAGGAATCTCCATATCGCTTTCTATAAAGGTTGTACTAGACGGCATTCCCACCAGCAGTGAAAAAGAGTTCCTTTCTCTCCACATCCCCGCCAGCACTGCTTGTTTTCCTTTTTTGTGATGTGTGTCAATCTCAGTGGCGTGAGGTTGTACCTCATAGTAGTTTTGATTTGCATCTCCCTGACGATTAGAGATGTTGAGCATCTTTTCATGTGCCTTTTGGCCATTTGCCTTTCTTCTTTTTCAAAGTGTCTGTTCATTTCTTCTCCCCATTTTTTTGATGGGGTTAGTTGTTTTTTTCTTGTATAGTTCTGTCAGTACCTTGTAAATTTTGGATATTAGCCCTTTATCTGATGAGTATTGGGTGAATAATTTCTCCCACTCAGTGGGTGGCCTTTGTATTCTGGGCACTATTTCCTTTGAGATGCAGAAGCTTCTCAGCTTAATATAGTCCCATCTGTTTATCTCTGCTTCCACTTGTTTGGAAAGTGCTGTCTCCTCCTTAAAGATGCCTTTAGTCTCAATGTCCTGGAGTGTTTCACCTACATGTTGTTCTATATACCTTATAGTTTCAGCTCTGATATCAAGGTCTTTAATCCATTTGGATTTAACCTTTGTACATGGTGTTAGCTGGGGGTCTGAGTTCGCTTTTTTGCAAGTGGCTAACCAGTTGTGCCAACACCACTTGTTGAATAGGCTTTCCTTGCTCCATGAGCTTCCATACGATCCAGCTATACCACTCCTAGGAATATACCCGAGGAACACAAAAATACAATACAAAAATCCCTTCCTTACTCCTATATTCATTGCAGCACTATTTACAATAGCCAGACTCTGTAAACAACCAAGATGCCCTTCAACAGATGAGTGGCTAAAGAAACTGTGGTACATATACACAATGGAATACTATGCAGCCATCAGGAGAGATGAAGTCATGAAATTTTCCTATACATGGATGTACATGGAATCTATTATGCTGAGTGGAGTAAGTCAGAGGGAGAGAGAAAGACACAGAATGGTTTCACTCATCTATGGGCTTTAAGAAAAATGAAAGACATTTTTAACAGTATCTCAGAGACAAGAGAGATGAGGGCTGGTAGGTGCAGCTCATGACATGAAGCTCATCACACAGAGTGATGAGTGCAGTTGGAGAGATGACTACACTGAAAACTATCATAACAATGTGAATGAAGGAGGGAAATAGAAAGCCTGTCTTGAGTACAGGTGTAGGGGGGTGGGGAGGAGGGAGATCTGGGAAATTGGTGGTGAGAATGTTGCACTGGTGAAGGGGGGGTGTTCTTTTCATGACTGTAATCATACAACTATAATCATGTTTGTAATCACGGTGTTTAAATAAAGAAAATTATTAAAAAAAGAATTGATTAAAAGAAAATGTGTGAAAATGGTCACCTCTGCAGTGGAGCCATTTTGTCATTGTCTGAAAGTTTTCTAAGCTATTTGAGTATTCTGCTGTTGATTTTGTTTGTTGGGCTTATGTGATTTCTACAATAAATTCACATCTTATTTGGTGTATTTCTACTGGGAAGTAGTATTAAAATTATGGCAGTGTCATGCAGATGCATAAGCAACTGCACAGTCCAGGACTTTGAGGATCTGTGGAGCTGGGACAATGAGCACATATGGCGAAGATGATGGTTCATGGGTGTGGCTACTAGAACTTCTGGAAGTTCAGAGGTATGGTGGGGGAGGCAGCCCATCCTAGCCCCAAACCGTTCCAGGATGTAAGCCACAATAACTTCATACCTAGTGTTTTTGGCTGTTAAGAGACAATGCAGAGATTAGTGGAAAAGCAGTGAAGCTGGGTCTTTAACATGGCAATATATATATATATGTTTTGTTTTTGGTTTTTGGGTCACAGCTGGCAATGCTCAGAGGTTACTCCTGGCTCTACTCTCAGAAATCACCCCTGGCAGGCTCAGGGGACCATATGGGATGCCGGGATTCGAACCACTGACCTTCTGCATGCAAGGCAAATGCCTTACCTCCATGCTATCTCTCCGGCCCCAACATGGCAATATTTGTAGGGTGGGTCTGTGTGTGCAGTTGCCAGAGTTTCAGCATGGTGGTAGACTTGCTCCATACCCTTTAAGAGACCCAGTGAGATCAACTGTGAGAGTGGTATACCTCAAAAAACAGTTTTTTACTACTGGTTGTCAAGATGTTCAAACATAGATACCAATATGTTCTTCAACACTCAAAGGTCAATATCTGTGTAGGGAAGGATTTGTCCCGTGTTTGATGCTGCTTTGAAGAATAAAGCTTGGCTTAAAAAAGGGAGTGGATTCCACAAAGACCCCAACAACACTGATTTTCTGATTTTCTGGGAAAAGGATGGCAGTGGCAGGATAATAAGGTAGAGAAGGAAATTCTCAGGACTTCATATTTGTTCCCAGGTCTACATACTCATATAACGTCTCTATGCTGGAGGCTCAGATGTGTAGTCAGACTCCAGGTTCTCTTCCCAGAGGGGGCTCTTGGCTTTTAAACAAGAAAACATCTCTCAAGATGACCCTCAAAAGTGGACACTTGTGAAGAGATTGGTGCTCAAACATTCTACCCATGACACTCTATCATGAATAACTTTTTAATTTACTATGATTCAGCAAATTAATTTTTATTATAAAAGTATAATAAAGTAAAATAATTCCAACAATCAAAAAAAGATGACCCTCAAATTCAGAAGCAACTTTCCTATTCCCTATTTTCTTTAATGAGTTAAAAATTGACTCATGAACAAAGTTTTGGGGATGAGATGCTTTTAAAAAAATAATCTTGATTATTAAATATGGTCTGACTAAAATTCTGGCACAAAGATATACGCATTAAAATCTATTTATCCGGCACTCTTTTAGGGCGCTCACAGGTGGACGACCCGCAGCCGCCAGCCACCCTGCGCGCGACCCCCCCCCATAGACTGCAGAGGCCAGCCGTGCCAACGGGGAGTAGGGACCCCCGGCGTCCATGGTGAGTGCACTCTTTTAGGGCGCTCACACGTGGAAGACCCGCAGCCGCCAGCCACCCTGCGCGCGACCCCCCCATAGACTGCAGAGGCCAGCCGCGCCAACGGGGAGTAGGGACCCCCGGCGTCCATGGTGAGTGCACTCTTTTAGGGCGCTCAAACGTGGACGACCCGCAGCCGCCAGCCACCCTGCGCGCGACCCCCCCCCATAGACTGCAGAGGCCAGCCGCGCCAACGGGGAGTAGGGACCCCCGGCGTCCATGGTGAGTGCACTCTTTTAGGGCGCTCACACGTGGACGACCCGCAGCCGCCAGCCACCCTGCGCGCGACCCCCCCCCATAGACTGCAGAGGCCAGCCGCGCCAACGGGGAGTAGGGACCCCCGGCGTCCATGGTGAGTGCACTCTTTTAGGGCGCTCACACGTGGACGACCCGCAGCCGCCAGCCACCCTGCGTGCGACCCCCCCCCCCATAGACTGCAGAGGCCAGCCGCGCCAACCGGGGAGTAGGGACCCCAGGCGTCCAGGGTGAGTGCACTCTCCTAGGGCGCTCACAGGTGGACGACCCGCAGCCGCCAGCCACCCTGCGCGCGACCCCCCCCCCCATAGACTGCAGAGGCCAGCTGGTTGGCACAGAGACCACACCACCCGTTGCCTCAACTTCCAGGCCCCAGAGTTCATCCCACCTGACCCGAGCGTAGACTGGGGAGGACATTCCCTAGTACCTAGTGGGCCGGAGTCACCTGCCCAGCTGGGACAGGTGGGACGAATAGACTAGGTGAGCTTGGGCCTGCCCCCTGGACCTTTAGGTAACCTAGAGCAACCTAGCCCCGAGCCCCAGAGTGGACCGGAGACCCCCCCTAGGGCTGAGAGCAGCTACCGGGAGGGCTTGACTGGGGGAATTTCTTCCACGGTAACTCGGAGGAGCAGAGCTTCATTGACCCCCAGATAAGGGAGGGAACAGAGAGTCAGGCTCAACAGCGCCCGCAACCAGTGTGGCCAGAAGCGGAACTACACCTGCTGACAGAAATTAAGAGGAAGACTGACTTCCAAGTAGTAGAGGAGAGGAGAAAAAGGAGAGGAGAAACAGTGCCCCCCACCACTGTGGTCAGGAAAGGGCCAGTACTAGCTGCCAACAAAAGGGGAAAACAACTAACCAGGCCACATAAAGAGTACAGGAGGATCAAAACCTCAGCGAGTTCACCCAAAAGTCCCTCTAGAACCACCCTCAGGGAGGGAACCAACTCCCACACCACAGGGGATCAAAACAGGTGAAAATTAGAAGCACAGCACTCTAAAACACACCATTAAATACAAAGAAGTATGCATAAATCAAGGAGATCACTAATATCTGGAGATATGGTGACAAACTCTTGCAAGCTTCCAAGTCCACCAAAACGCACAGATACACGCGATGAAGACCTAAAAGCAGCCATGAGGAAGGAAATGCAAGAATTAATAAAAGGAATGAGAGAAACCCTAGCTATCGAGTATAAGAAATCTATGGATGAGCAAATCAGCCAAATTAAAGAAGAAATGTTAAAGAACATGAGAGATTCCATACAAAAAGAAGTGAAGGAATTAACAGACAAAGTAACAAGCCTTACAAGCAGAAACACAGAATTGGAGAAACACATTGAAGAACTCGAAGGAAAACTGCAAACAAAAAATGATCAAGAAACCAACAAAGAAATAAAAGGCAAAGCACTGGAAGGAAAGGTCCAGTATCTAATGAACAAGGACAAAAGAAACAACCTAAGAATTGTGGGTATACCAGAAGGGGAGGAAGTAGGGAAAGGGGAAGAACAAGTAGTCAGAGAGATAATAGCGGAGAACTTCCCCACCCTCTGGAAGGATACTGCAATGCCAATACAGGAAATAAAAAGAGTTCCCAATAAGATAGACCCCAATAAACAAACACCAAGACACATGGTAATCCAATTGGCAAAAAACAAAGAGAAAGAAGAACTCCTTAAAGCAATAAGGAAGAAAAGAAACCTCAAGTACCAAGGTAGGGACATAAGAATCAAACCAGATCTCCCATTTGAAATAATTCAAGCAAGAAGACAATGGAATGACATATTTAAACGACTGAATGAAAGAAATTTCCAACCTAGGGTCCAATACCCAGCAAAACTTACATTCATATGGGAGGATAGACTAAAAACATTCTCAAACAAGAACGAATTTGAACTATTTGTGCAAACAAAACCGATCCTAAACGACTTACTCAAAGACGAATTACACAATCCAAACCCCCGATTGTAACAAAAACCACCCTACACAACACAGCTACACAACAATCCTCTCTCTCAATAATCTCCCTAAATGTTAACGGACTAAACTCTCCAATTAAAAGACACATAGTAGAGAACTGGATTAGGAAAAATAAACCGGACTTCTGCTGTCTGCAAGAAACACACCTACAGATGCAGGATAAGCACAGGCTTAGAATAAAAGGATGGAAAGTAATTATTCAGGCCAATGGAAAACAAAAAAGAGCAGGGACAGCAATTCTTATATCAGACCAAATTGCATTCAACCTCAAGAAAGTGATCAGAGACAAAGAGGGTCACTACTTACTGATCAGGGGAACATTAGATCAAGAAACACTAACCCTGGTCAATATCTATGCACCTAATGTAGAGCCAGCAAAATATGTGAGGCAACTACTGGCAAACCTGGAGAAACACATGAAGGGAAATGTGATAATAGCAGGGGACCTCAATACTCCACTATCACCACTGGACAGATCCACCAAACAGAAAAATAGCAAAGAAATAAGAGCTCTGAATGAAAAATTAGAAGATTTAGGGCTAATAGACTTATATAGAGCCCTCCACCCCCAGAAAGCAGAATACACATTCTTCTCAAGCCCACATGGAACCTTCTCCAGAATAGACCATATATTAGGATACAAAGCCAACCTATATAAGACCACAAAGGTAAGGATCATTAGAAGTACCCTCTCAGATCACTATGCCACAGAGCTCAAAATTGAGGTCAAGAAGAAGCAATGGAGAAAAACTAATACCTGGAGATTAAACAACATGCTGCTCAACAACAGCTGGATCAAAGAACAACTCAAGGAAGAAATAAAAAGATTCCTTGAGACAAATGACAATGAAGAGACAACATGTCAAAATTTATGGGACACAGCAAAAGCAGTAACTAGGGGGAAACTCATAGCAATACAGGCCTATGTCAAGAATCAGGAAAATAACAAAACCAACAGTTTAAAAGATCACCTCAAAGAATTGGAACATCAGCAACAGAGAAGTCCAACCACATCCAGAAGGCAAGAAATAATAAAAACCAGAGCAGAAATAAACAACATAGAAACCAAGAAAACAATACAAAAAATCAATGAGACCAGGAGTTGGTTTTTCGAAAAAATAAACAAGATAGACAAACCACTGGCAAAACTCACCAAAAAAAAGAGAGAAAACACCCAAATCAGTAGGATCACAAATGAAAGGGGAGAGATTACAACAGAACCCCAAGAAATACAACATATCATGAGATCATATTATGAACAACTATACTCAACTAGGCTAGAGAACCCAGTAGAAATCGATAGATTCTTGGAAAAACACCCTCTTCCAAGACTGGAAAAGGAAGATCTAGAAAGCCTAAACAGACCAATCACCTCAGAGGAAATTGAAGATGTAATTAAAAAACTCCCTAAGAACAAAAGCCCAGGCCCAGATGGATTTACAGGTGAATTTTATCAAACATTTCAAGAAGACTTACTACCACTTTTCCATAGGCTCTTCCAAACCATAGAAAAAACAGGAATCCTCCCCAACTCCTTTTATGAGGCTAATATCACACTCATTCCCAAAGAAGGCAAAGACACTACCAAAAAAGAAAACTACAGACCAATCTCACTAATGAACATAGATGCAAAGATACTCAATAAAATATTAGCAAACCGAATCCAGCACTTCATCAAAAAGATCATACATCACGATCAAGTGGGATTCATCCCAGGAATGCAAGGTTGGTTCAACATATGCAAATCAATCAACATTATACACCACATCAACAACATGAAAGACAAAAACCACATGATCATATCAATCGATGCAGAGAAGGCATTTGACAAAATCCAACATCCTTTCATGTTAAAGACACTCAGCAAAATAGGGTTAGAAGGAACCTTCCTCTAGATAGTTACAGCTATCTATGAAAAGCCTACAGCCAACATTATACTCAATGGTGAGAAACTAGAAGCATTCCCACTAAGATCAGGAACTAGGCAAGGCTGTCCACTCTCTCCACTCTTATTCAATATAACCTTAGAAGTCCTAGCAATAGCAATCCGACAAGAGAAGGAAATCAAAGGAATTCAAATTGGGAAAGAGGAACACAAGCTATCTCTCTTTGCCGACAATATGATGATATACATCGAAAACCCTAAAGAGTCCACAGTAAAACTCCTAGAAACAATTAACCAATACAGCAAAGTGGCTGGTTACAAAGTCAATACACAAAAGACAGTAGCGTTTCTATATACAAACAATGAAGTTGAGGAGAGAGAGATTAAAAATACAATTCCATTTAAGATAGTATCAAAAAATATCAAGTATCTAGGAATCAACCTTACAAGAGAAGTGAAAGACCTATACCAGGGAAACTTCAAAACACTCCAGAAAGAAATTGAAGATGATCTAAAGAAATGGAAGAACATCCCATGCTCATGGATAGGTAGAATTAACATAATCAAAATGACTATCCTACCCAAACTCCTATATAGATTTAATGCAATCCCTATCCAAATCCAGACACAATTCTTTAAAGAATTAGAACAAGCATTCACAAAATTCATCTGGAACCACAAAAGACCCAGGATAGCCAAACAAATACTGAAAAACAAGAAGCTGGGAGGCATCTCCTTACCTAACTTGAAACTATACTATAAAGCCATAGTAATCAAAACAGCATGGTACTGGAACAGAGACAGGACATCAGACCAGTGGGTCAGAACAGAATTCCCAGACATAAACCCCCAGGTATATAGCCAACTAATATTTGATAAAAGAGGCAAGAATCTGAAATGGAACAAAGAAAGCCTATTCAACAAATGGTGTTGGTACAACTGGAAAACCACATGTACGAAAGTGAAAATCAACCCATACCTTACTCCTTATACAAAAATCAACTCAAAGTGGATCAAAGACCTTGAAATCAGACCCGAATCCATAAAGTTTATTGAGAATAAAATAGGCAGAACACTCAAAGACCTATATATCAAAAAGGTCTTTGAGAATGGAGCACCAATGGCAAGAACGTTAGCATCAAATATAAACAAATGGGACTACATCAAACTAAAAAGCTTCTGCATGGCAAAAGAAACCCTGCTTAACGCAAGAAGACAGCTAACAGAATGGGAAAAAATCTTTTCACTCGACATATCAGATAAAGGGCTGATATCTAGAACATACAAAGCACTCAGAAAGCTGAGCCCCCCAAAACCAAACAAAGCTATAAAAAAATGGGGAGACGAAATGAATAGACACTTCTCTGAGGAAGACAGAAGGATGGCCAACAAACACATGAAAACATGCTCACCTTCACTCATCATCAGGGAGATCCAAATCAAGACAACAATGAGATACCACCTTACACCAGTGAGGATGGCCCACATCAAAAATAATGGAAACAACCTTTGTTGGCGGGGATGCGGTATGAAAGGAACTCTCATCCACTGCTGGTGGGAATGTCCCCTAGTCCAACACCTATGGAGGAAAGTCTGGAGAGTGCTCAAAGAACTCAGAATTGAGCTGCCATTTGACCCAGCAATTGCCCTCCTAGGCATATACCCACAAGATGGAAGGACATTCATTCCAAAATACGTATGCACCCCACTATTTATCGCAGCACTCAGTATAATAGCCAAATCTTGGAACCAACCTAGGTGTCCAACAACGGATGAATGGATCATTAAGATGTGGTACATATACACAATGGAATATTACATGGCAGTTAGAAATGATACAATCACAGACTTTGCAGCAACGTGGATGGACCTAGATCATGTTATGTTAAACGAAGTAAGCCAGAAGACAAAAGATAAACACAGAATGGTAGCACTATTCTGAAACACCTAGAACATATATTTTATACACAACTAATACCTAACAATCATATAACAGGGTTTAACAGGGTAGAAACTCCGATCACTGTAATAGTCAACATATACGTGGGAGCAGTGTCCAAAATACATGAAAAAGGAACAATGCAAACTCTTGACTGCACATTATACCACAAGGAAAACAGCAACAACAGAAACAGCAACATGGAGAGAACAGGTATGTAACCAGACTCCTACAACAAAGGCCCACAATAATCCCTTAGAGATCGTAAACAGGAACACAAGTATAGAACACCGCGGGAAATCACGTAATGCAATGGCAACATACCATAACACTACGTTTTAATCCCTTTACCTTACTATATTTTAAAAATAACCTCTCAGCTTTTCTCTCCACAGGCGCCCTTAGATACAAAGGGCGGACAAACTAAGATGGCAATTCGGGATACCACACGAGATACCATACCTTGCTTGCACTATGAGACGGCCACGAGAAAACTCTTTAACATACACTTTATCTCTAGGTTAAACCTTCTTTTAGGAATCGAAGCACGTGACCAGTCAGACCACCAAAGCAGTACCTGCGATGTACAGACCTAAACTACAGGCTCTAGTCATCGAACACATTCAACCAAACCAGCATTCCCTTGCTATTCTCTCCTTTCTTCTCTCTATTTTTTTTCTCTTCTCTTTTCTTTTTCTCTTCTACTCTTCTCTTTACTTTTTTCCCTTTCTCTTCTCCCTTTCTACGGTATTTTCTCTTTTCTCTTCCTTCATACCCCTCCCATATACCTTCCCCTTTCTCCCCCCCGGAAATCCAACTATCCCTTCACCCCTCAATCCCATCCAGATCTCCCACCATATTAAAACTCTCCACCCTCAGTCCTTAATCTTTTAGGCATCAAGATCGACCTCCTACCCAATGAACCAGTACCCAGCACCCAGGCGAGGGGACACCCAACCGAACCCACACATCGTCTCCTGCAAGAAAAGACAGCCAACTCCCCTGTGGACACATGCTGCGAGACCCTCCCTACCAACTCCCCCTAACATGGACTGTTTCTTGAAACCGGACTTAGGTCCAATAGTATCCCCAATGCAAGAACTCTTCCAAGACCTCCCAGCTGCAAATTTTTACCAATCTGAAGGGGGGCAGGGTGTGTGATTGGAAGATGCCTGGGAACCCACACACCACAAGAAAAATCCAAAAGACAATGGGAAAACTGTACTTCCAACATAGGCATAAGACCTGTAATACACCAACTCTTTACCTGTTCTCTCCCAAATGCAAAGTAGTCTTTTGCACCACGTTGGTCCTTTAAAAACTTCGCTAACTCATTTTATTTTTTTTATTTTTTTTAATTAACTTATTTATTTAAATGTTTGCCTTACATATACATTTGTGGGCACATACACTTTTATTTCCTTTTTTTTTTTTTTAATCGTCTTTGGGTATGTGACCTATCTCTGTTACCCACTCTGTCCACCCCAAATACTCCGACATATAATGGAGCACCACTTCCCCCTGCAAAGGCACACTAAATAAAGGGGAAATCTTACATATTTAAAAAAAAAAGAGCTCTTATCTACTAGAGATAGGAACTCATAGTTGTTTACAATACAGGGTTATCTCCTACCTTGAAAATATGTCAAGTGGAATCAACTTAGACCTCAGGTGATTAGATACCATTCAACCAGCCTTGAACCCTGGATCCCAGACATAGAAACGGCACAGCTCCTCACAACAGCTGTAAGAAACAATCTCCATCTGGGACAGCCTTATTACTGCAGGGTCAACAACAAGGGCCAGCTCTAACATGATATCTCGACAATGAGGAAAATGTGAACAACTTGACCTTAGAGCAGTTTAGCCTACCTCACCAGCTAACGACAAGACAAAACCAGAAGACACGGCACCCTTTGGTAGGTCCAAAAGCCAAGATCGTGATTTACAGATGACTGGATACTAGAACCACGACCAGACTGTATACATCTTGGGACCAATAAAAAAGCCCTAGTCTAGGGTTTGAACTAAGACCTGCACAATAAGCATGATCCCCAGTCCCAAAGGTCCGGCAGAGACAATTGTAACGGAAAGGGGCTTCTGGAAGAACAAAGAAAGACGCTATCCTAGATGCCTTCCTAGGTTCAGCGCAAAGACCAAGATCACCAACCACAGAAGATGGATTAAAATGGCACTGAGGTAACAGAACCTCTAGATTCACAAAGACTGACTTCACCATAAGTCCCACCTCAGGATATGTACAGATACTGGGACTGCTAAACACAGAGCTCTGACGGTATCACACTGGACAGAGCAGAAGCCTTCCACACACCAAAAAAAAAAAAAAAAAAAAAAAACCACAACCTGGAGAGTAATGATCCTGAGCAAAGACTAGAGCTGATTCCATGACAGTATACTCCAAGGACGGAGAAACCCCATATCTTATAGGGCAAGTGAATTCCTTTTCGAATGACCCCAATATTTACTGTGCCAGGGCAGGAGGGAAAAAAAAATACAAAAAACACAAAACCTTGGTTATGTGTGTATATATATATATATAAATATATATATATATATATATCTTACCTTCATTTATTATTGTTATTATTATTTTTATTTACCTAGCTATTTTGGTCGATTCCTCAGTTTGGATGTGATTATTGAAATTGTTGGCCCCAATTATTCTTTTTTTTTTTCTTTTCTTTCTCTTCCTTTCTTTTCTTTCGTTATGTGCTACGCCATGTTTCTTATTTCAAGACCACGGCGTGTTTTTTGTTTGTTTGTGTTTGTTTTTAGTTTGTTTTGGTTTGTTTTTTATCTGTTTTTTTGTGGTGCTTATCGTTATAGCTGGAGTCCTCACTGGATATTTGACACTTCTTTTGGTACTGGTGGAGTGTTTCAACTTCTTTTTCTCCTTCATTTCCCAAATCGATGATGAGAACCTCTAGAAGGATTCTGCCCATTTTCGGGGTATTAAACTCTTACCCCGGTTTATTTATTTTCTCTTTTTCAGGCAAAACCACGCAACTTGAACTAGCTACCCCTGCCCCTACTTAGAGGGGGAAATAAGGGAGGCATCAAGACCAAACTGATGCAAGACTACTAAGTAGTTGGTTAGAGACAGAGGGGACCACATATTCTAGCCGCCCTGGGGGTGAGGGAAGAGGAAATGGGAGGTAAGACAGAAACGGGGGTGTAGGGAGGACAATTTGGGGATGGGAATCCCCCCTGATTTTATGTAAATATGTACCTAAAATATTATTGTCAACAATATGTAAGCCACTATGATCAAAATAAAAATTATATTAAAAAAATCTATTTATCCAGAAGAAGCTCAGGTGTGTGAAATATGACTCTGCTGTACATTACACAAAGCAGTCTTTGGTCACTATTTAATCTAGTGGTTTTTGGGAAACCTGATTTCCCAGATGTTTTGGTTGAAAGCCAGTCCCACTGGATTTGTTTCATTTTTTAAAATTAATATCTTTATTTAAACACCTTGATTACAAACATGATTGTGGTTGGATTTCAGTCATGTAAAGAACACCCTCCTTCACCAGTGCAACATTCCCATAACCAATGTTCCAAATCTCCCTCTACCACACCCCACCCCACCCCCACCTGTACTCTAGACAGGCTTTCTACTTCCCTCATTCATTCACATTGTTATGATAGTTCTTTGCATTAAGAGATCTAGGTTTAATCCGTAGAGTGATACTACTCCCCAAACACCATCAGGAGCAGCCTTTGAGAATAGATTCAGGAGAAGCCCCAAATAGCAAGAGATGTGCCCTACCTCCCCATAAAAAATGCATGACAATTTTGTCTGTATGTCTGGGGGTAGGGGTTAGCCCTGCAGTGCTAGTCTCCCAGTATGACCTCTACACCTTCTGGTTTGAGATTCCCACTGTTTTAGGGGTGGTTCTATTATCATCTCAAATTGAAGGTTGGGGGATAAAACCAAAGTCTCCTCTGGTCCTCATCTTGGATCACCCGGAGCATTTCTTTACTATTTTTGTTCTTGGATCTTGCACAAATGATTTTTTTTTTTTTTTTGGTTTTTTGGGCCACACACATTTGATGCTCAGGGGCTACTCCTGGCTAAGCACTCAGGAATTGACCTTGGCTTGGGGGGACCATATGGGATGCCAGGGGATCGAACCGTGGTTCTTCCTTGGCTAGCGCTTGCAAGGCAGACACCTTACCTCTAGCGCCACCTCGCCAGCCCCGAATGAATATTTCTAAAGCATTCTCTGAATCTAGAATACAAAAGCACAATTAATATCTCATCCATCCTCCTGTTACAAAGAAGGAAAAACTCAGCCACAATCTCCCATCTATGAATAAACAGCATTCAAAGTTTTGCTGCATTTCATTTTTCTTATGCAAAGCATAATCCAAATATAATTTGGAATACACTGCATATATAACTTTTTATTATCCTTTCCTTACCCTATTTAACATTATAATTTAAATATTTCCCATATCAAAACTTAAAAATGTTTGTGATGACTGTGCCATCAAGTTTGGCTTGATTGTGTCAATCATTATCTAATGATTTATCTAACCTTTCTCTTATGGTTGGGCATTTAATTTGCTCTCAATTGAGCAATGCCATGAACAAAAATGAAGCATTTACTCTGTACTTTCCTTAGTTGCTGTTGTTCTGACAAGGGTTATACACTTGGTTAAGTACTCCTAATGATCACACTTTTTTTGTTTTTGTTTTTGTTTGGGGGGAGGGTCACACCTGGTGGCACTTAGGGGCTACTACTGGCTCTGAGCTCAAATATTGCTCTTGGCAAGCACAGGGGGCCACATGGAATGCTGGGATTCGAACAACTGTCAGTCCTGGATCCACTGCATGCAAGGCAAATGCCCTATCGCTGGGCTTTCTCTCCGGCCCCATGATCACACATTTTAGTTGTGATGCTTGCACACATGTTCACTAAGGATAGTACTCTCTAGTTGCAGAACTCTCATCTATATGATGCCGGAGATTGAATTCAGGTCGGCTGAGTGCAAGGCGAGTGCCCTACCCACTTTACTGTGCTCTGGCCCTAAAAATAAATTCTTTAATTGAGTCACTGAGAGATAGTTACAAAATTGTTCATGATTGAATTTCAGCTACACAGTGCCCAAAACCCATCCCTTCACACCAGTGCACATTTCCTGCCACCAATGTTTCTCTCCTGCTCTCCCTTTACCCTCTTCCCTTCCAGTTTTCATGGCAGACATTTTCCTTCTCTTGTTCCCTCATCTTATTTTTTTCCTTTTAGGCACTGTGGTTTGCAATATTCTTGCTGAAAGGCTATCCTGCATATCACTGTATCTCCTTTCAGCACCCAGTTCTTGTCCAAAATGATCATCTCCAGTTATCATTGTTATAGTGTTTTTGACAAAGGGCTCCTTTGCCCTAACTGCATTCTCCCAAGCTTCTTGCCATGGACTTGTCTTCCTGGCCTTTGTCTTTATTGTATTAAATGGTATTAATACCTCTCTCTCTCTCTCTCTCTCTCTCTCTCTCTCTCTCTCTCTCTCTCTCTCTCTCTCTCTCTCTCTCTCTCTCTCTCTCTCTCTCTCTCATATTTTAGGGCCACACCGGTGACGCTCAGGGTTTACTCCTGGCTATGCTCAGAAATCGTTTCTGACTCAGGGGACCATATGGGACGCCAGGGATTGAACCAGGTTATCCACCGCGTACAAGACAAGCGCCCTACTGCTGTGTTATTGTGCCGGCCCACTCTCTCTCATTTTTAATTTTTTTTTCTTAAAAAGAAATGTCGAGGTGGGCAGAGTTATAGCACAGCAGGCAGGGCACTTGCCTTACATGCAACCAACTGGGTTCAATCACAGCATCCTATATGGTCCCTTGAGCCAGCCACGAATAACTCACGAGCACCACCCGGGTGTGACCTAAAGGGAAAAAGAAAAAGAAATGTTGCAGAGCCAGAGAGCTAGCACAGCCATAGGGCGTTTGCCTTGCACATGGCCGGGAGGGGCCCTGTTCGATTCCCAGCATCCCATATGGCCCCCTAGACTGCCAGGGGCGATTTCTGAGTGCAGAGCCAGGAATAACCCTGAGCACCACTGGGTGTGGCCCAACAACCAACCAACCAACCAATCAATCAATCAATCAATCAAGTTAAAAAATGTTGCATGTACTTACTAAAAATGTAAACAGATGACATTTTGCTCCGATATCCAAAATCGTTGCAACAAATAGTGCCAAAGTGAAGGTGCAGAGATTCCATTGACCCTAACGGCACCAACTTCAAAGTTTGAAAGACTTCTATTTGCCCAATTCATACACTCAGAAGGGTTGCTTGCCTCCAGTCATTTCTTCCATGCAGATTCAACTTCTTTGTATGCCAATAGGAGGTTGGCATTTACTCCATTTTCTGACCATTCTTCTCACAGGAGACACTATTCACTACATTGAACTAGTAATTTCTATTCACACTATACCTGATGATGTATTGAGGAGGTCATGGGCTTGTTAGAGGGAGTCTGAAACAACAGATCCAGCGGTCTGTGGAACTGGGACAGGATCTACAGCCTCCAGGGGCCAGGACTGTGCTGGCTGGTGGAGGCCCCATGAGGTAGATGGCGGAATTTCCAAGATGGCGGCTGAGGATGGCACCAAGTTCCTCTGAAGGTCAGTGGGACTCTCCTAGAGGGTAGTGTTATATAAAAACAACTCCTGGGCAGAAGCCAGTGTTTGTAGAAGCCAATCAGGAGGCAGGACAAAGACAGCGTACACCTAGGGTAATGGCTGCTGAAGACTGGATCTGACAACTGTGCCAGCAGAGCAGCCATGGGTCTTAGAGTGGATTGAGTTCAAGGGAAGAAAAAATAAATAAATCAGCAAGCAAGAGCTAGAAACCCAGCCTCTCGCAAAATGGAACACCAACAAGGTGACGTAAGCAAAAGCCAGAGAACAATTGGTCTTTGCAGGGAGGAAGTGGCATTGGTTGGTGTTCAAATCTTGGGCCAGTTCCTGGCTCTGCCCTTCTTGGGCCTTAAAGGGCCTAGGCTCCAAGAGTATTTATTTTTGATTAGCCAGGTATTTCTTCATTCATACACTTATTCTCTGTGATGTTAGGTGCCTAAGTGTGGATTGATGAGGAGGCACCATCTGCCCTGCAGGAACTCACCTTCATGCATTTGGTCAAGGAACATCTTATCAACCAAGAGTTATTACAAATATATATATATATATATATATATATACATATATATATTTGTGTGTGGATATAGATTGATATTGCTTCACATTATTATAAAACAAAACAATCAATGGTCCTTGTCTGAGAATGTCAAATATCTTATGATGGTAGCTTAGCAGTAGTTGTCTGGGAAGTAAGGCTAATGCATCAAATTTTGGGAACTGTAGATCTATCCATGGAATGATAATTATTAAACTCCAATAATCAGAAGAGATGACTTTTTTCTTTTGGCTCTGTAGGCTTTCCTCCAATCCTTCCCTTACAACCTTGACCGAGCACTGCAAATCAAAACCCAGAAAAGAAATGCATTTTAGGTGATAAGAAAGTAAGGGAGGGGGCCGGGCGGTGGCGCTGGAGGTAAGGTGCCTGCCTTGCCTGCGCTAGCCTAGGACGGACCGCGGTTCGATCCCCCGGCGTCCCATATGGTCCCCCAAGAAGCCAGGAGCAACTTCTGAGCGCATAGCCAGGAGTAACCCCTGAGCGTCACAGGGTGTGGCCCAAAAACAAAAAAAAAAAAAAAAAAAAAAAAAAAAAAAAAAAAAAGAAAGTAAGGGAGCAGGCGAAGTTCCCTTTTTAAGATAGTCTCTCATCTTCACGGTGGCACCTCCTTACATGTGCTTCAGGTCTCTCCCTTGGGGCACCTTAGTCAAGGTTCTGAGAAAGCTACATAACATAAACTACATAAAATATAAATCCAGAATAGAATGTTTGTGTTATGGTCTTCTTGTTCTTTCTTTTTTTTTTTTTTTTGGTTTTTGGGCCACACCCGGTAACGCTCAGGGGTTACTCCTGGCTATGCGCTCAGAAGTCGCTCCTGGCTTGGGGGACCATATGGGACGCCGGGGGATCGAACCGCGGTCCGTCTCCTAGGCTAGCGCAGGTAAGGCAGGCACCTTACCTCCAGCGCCACCGCCCGGCCCCCTTCTTGTTCTTTCGAGAAAGTTTTTCTTTTGGTCTGCTAGTAAGTCTCTGTGTGAAATTAACCTCAAGAACTTCAATACCTTTTCATGACCAGACAAGAAACTATGGAATACTACTGTTCTCTTTTTGTTTTTGTTTTGGAATCACAACCGGCAATGTTCAGGGAATCTTTACTGACAATGTTGAGGGGACTATATGGGATCAAACCCAGGTGGAGACCATTTGCAAGGAACATGCCCCACCCACTGTATTACTGCTTCAGACCCACTTTCTGTTTTCTTTTGATTAGAAGAAAAATATCTACTATGCTTATTAGTTGCTCTTCAATGCTGCTTTGTTAGAAGCACAGACACTGGTGTCAAAAAACAATTTTAGGATCAAAGAAAGTATGAGGACATAGGGATTTTCTAAATCTAGAACAGTCATCCCTCAAAAAAAAATCAGTATCATTACAAAAGATATTAACTCTTTATTCTGTAGAAGGTAATATATTCTGATCGTCCTTTTTTTTGGGGGGGGTCACACCTGATGGCAGTGCTCAGGCTTGCTCCTGGCTCTCTGCTCATAAATCACTCCTGGCAGACATGGGAGACCATATAGGATGCCGGAATTGGAGCCACCATTGGTCCTAGGTCGGCCACTTGCAAGGCAAATGCCCTACCGCTGTGCTATCTCTCCGGCCCCTAATCTAATGATTTTAATTGAAGAAACTGTACTATTCTCATCTTCTCTTACTTAATTAAGAAAAAGCTGAATATCAGAGAGCTTGTGGAACTTGACCACATCACGATTTGTACAGCCTAGTTTTAGCTCTATTATTATTTTTATAATAAGTTCAACCCAAAAGGTATAATATCAAATAGAATAAAAAGCTCAAATAAAGCAGAGGAAATTAGCTGTAGAGTATTGCCTGAAAACAGGACAAGTGAGTACTGTAAACTAAAGGGAGCATGGTCTTATGCTATAGATGAAGAAGAGCAAAAGTAATAAAAATGTGAGTCTTAATAAAAAGAAAATGTTAAAAATTATACATATAAATCCAGTCAGTAGAAAACTACTGGAAATCAATTTTTATGAGAGACTTTCACCTATTGACTTTAGTGATAACTCAGCTGGTGTTGAAATTATTTGTACCTCAGGTTTAGAAAGTAAATTAAAGGTTAATGATTACATTATTTCTGGTTAAATATTTTCTAGGAGATGCTAGCCTATGCAGAGAATCACATCTATCCTTCCTGTGAGTTTCTCTCATTGAAACTTTAGATTTCTTCAAAGCCAAGTGAATGCCACTTTCAGACAAGAAGGAAAAGGAGAAGTAAAATGAACCCCACACATTTCCTGGGGTCCTTGGATATAAAGATGTTCATAAAAACTGTGGCCTTCCCTTCAAAGAGTCAAATGGTTGTTTAGAGACCTCTGAATACAAGTAACTCATTGTACTTTCATAAGTGTGAGCAATTCTCTATTTACCAGGTAGATTACTATGATTAAATATGTCTTTTAGGGACCAGAGAGATAACACAGCGGTAGGGTGCTTGCCTTGCAAGCAGCTGATCCAGGACAGATGGTGGTTTGAATCCTTTAATCCCATATGGTCCCCTGTGCCTGCAAGGAGCAATTTCTGAGTGCAGAGCCAGGAGTAATCCTGACCGCCACTGAGTGTGACCCCCCCCCCAAAAAAAAATAAACAAAAAAAGTCTTAGACAGTGGATCAATATTGTAGATTTTGTGGATTCATCAATTTACTTATGTTCTCTGAACACACATTCACTTCAAAACTGTTTTGGATATGGACATTGCACTATACACAGAATAAAGATGTGATTCTTCTCTTTAGAATATTCATTGTTAGGTCTGGCTTCATAATACTTTGTTAGCTTTTGGAAGCACAATAGAAAAGTGCCAGTGGTTTCTGCCCTTAGACAGCATTATATCCAAAGGAAAACACAATCATGTGTTGGAAGGGTTGTCAGAGGATAGCTGTGGTTTTGCCATTTTCTGTCTTGAGTGTAGTTTTTGTCTCCTTCCCAGTGAACTGAGATCTGCACACCATGCCAACAGAGGGGATCTATGTCAGCCTCCCACTCACCTTCAAGTTTCTTTCCAGTTCTGAAATCAAATAGAGGACTTCTCTACCATGCTAGGAGATCATTTTATGTCTCAATGATTCTAGTTAGGAGAAAGCATTTCTTTTTTTTATATCTTTATTTAAACACCTTGATTACAAATATGATTGTAGTTGGGTTTCAGTGCAAAGAACACCCCCCCTTCACCAGTGCAACATTCCCCTCACCAATGTCCCAAATCTCCCTCCTCCCCACCTCACCCCTGCCTACTCTAGGCAGGCTTCCTACTTCCCTATTCATTCACATTGTTATAATAGTTCTCAATGTAGTTATTTCTCCAACTGTACTCATCACTCTTTGTGGTGAGCATCATGTAGTGGACCTTCCAGCCATCCTCTCTTTTGTCTCTGAGAATTATTGCAAAAATATCTTTTATTTTTCTTAAAACCCATAGATGAGTGAGATGAGTGAGACTATTCTGTGTCTATCTCTCTCCCTTTGACTTATTTCACTCAGCATAATAGATTATATGTACATCCATGTATAAAAAAATTTCATGCCTTTATCTCTCCTGATGGCTGCATAATATTCCATTGTGTATATGTACTACAGTTTCTTTAGCCATTCATCTGTTGAAGGGCATCTTAGTTGTTTCCAGAGTCTGGCTATTGTAAATAGCACGGCAATGAATATAGGTGTGAGGAAGGGATTTTTGTATTGTATTTTAGTGTTCCTAGGATATATCCCTAGGAGTGGTATAGCTGGATCATATGGGAGTTCAATTTCCAGCTTTTGGAGGAATCTCCATATCGCTTTCCATAAAGGTTGGACTAGACGCCATTCCCACCAGCAGTGAATAAGACTTCCTTAGAAGAAAGCATTTCTTTCATGCCCAATCATTGTCTCCTACACTTTTCCTTCATGAACTATGCACACTAAGCACATATATATGGATATGTAAATGCATGCAAATACTGATCAAATACTCCTGAAATTTAGGTCTTCAGAGACAGCTATATGATGTTCTATAACTCTTTCTTGACCTGCATCAAATTCATTCCTTCTCAGTTAATTTAATTTTGGGGCCACTTCATCATTTGACTCAATTGGCAAGACTAGAACCAATAGTTAGAAAGGCAGGAAGAATCACATTGAGATTGAGAGCTAAATAAATCAGAGTGTGAGCTTGAGTGTGCATGTGTGCATGAATGAAAGATAACTCAGATTACCAGAGAAGGCAATAAGTCTTGAACTGCAAGGCAGGAATGTTTCTTCTGGTATGTGTATAAGTTTGTGTATATGAGAGCTTGCCAATCATGTAGCTGATTCTGTTATTCTTAAATGGCACACAGGAGGGCTCAAGTATTACTAGCATTCACAGGAGAAGGGGAACATTATTACCAGCTTAAGGGAGGGAAAACAGGAAAGGCAATGTCATGGATGAATAGGGAGGCATTTTAGATATGACCCTAAAGCATGACTTAAATTCAGATGAGGAAGTGGGTGTCTGATCATAAGGAATATAATGCTGGTAAGAGTTGAAGTATAGCTTGTTTAGTTTTTGTTTAGTTTTGTGGCTACATTAGACAATGCTTAGTGTTTACTCCTGGCTCTGTACTCAGTCATCACACCTGGATAGTTTGGGGGGCAATAGGGGATGCCGGGGATCTAACCCAGGTCAGTCATGTACAAGGCAGATGCCCTACCTACTGTACTATCACTCCAGCCCTGAACTGTGTTTAGAAAATGACAAGAAATTCTGGTGAAAGTAGAATCTCAGTTATTGAGCAGTTCATATCTGGGCTCTGTCTGGAAATCAACCAATCCAGCCTGCCTTTCTGGGAACATCTTTTATCTCAAGATTTTTTTCTCAACTTTTTAATTGAAATTTTATTTAATTAGATATCTATAAAACTAATAAATTAAATTTAGACATATTTGTATATATATCAGAAAGCAGGGAAGAGGGCCAGGATTAGCAGGTTTAGTAAAGAAAAAGAGAAAGTTTTAATTGAATAGTGTGATTTTTGAAATAAAATTTGCAATACTGAAATATTAACAAATAACAGCTCAAATATAGACTAGAAGAAAATTCAATTGAGTCCATGCTATCTGACTTATTGTCTCTCCATCTTTTTAAAAAAAATTTTTTTTTTTTTTTTTTTTTTTTTGGTTTTTGGGCCACACCCGGCAGGGCTCAAGGGTTACTCCTGGTTGTCTGCTCAGAAATAGCTCTTGGCAGGCACAGGGGACCATATGGGACACCGGGATTCGAACCAACCACCTTTGGTCCTGGATCAGCTGCTTGCAAGGCAAATGCCGCTGAGCTATCTATCTGGGCCCGCTTTTAAATTTTCTGTGCATTGATTTTAGTTGTTTAGCAGTCAAGTGGTGACTGCAAGCAGGATTTCCACCAGTGTTCACCCATATCCTCTGCCCATAATTCTACTCTTCCATGATTCTCCATTTGTTTTGTAGAATTGAGTTTCCCCAAACAGAAGTCTGGAGTGATCTAAAGAATGGTGAGAGCACTGGTACTCTTAAAATCACCTATAGTCACTTTATGACAATGTCTTACAATCTCTATTCTCAACCCATTGGTGCTCAGGGGTTACTGCTGGCTTTTCACTCAGATATTGCTCCCAGCAGGCTCAGGGGACCATATGGGATGCCAGGATCAAACCTGGGTTTATCCCGGGTCAGTTGAGTGCAAGGCAAATGCCCTACCTCTGTGCTATCACTCTGGCCCCACTATTCTCAACTTTACTATAGTAAAATTTGCATTTAAATTTTTACCTTGGACTGGAGAGACAGCTCAACGGGTTGAGAGCAGGATTTGTATCCCAGAAGTCTAGGTTTTGATCTCTATACCACATGGTTTTCAGAACAGAGCCAGAAGTACCCCCACAGCACCACTAGATATGGCCCAAAACAAGCAAAAAAGTTAAAATTAAGTGTTATTCCTAGTGATTGGCCATGATATGAAGCTTACCACTAAGAGTGGTGAGAACAGTTAGAGAAATAATTGTACCAACAACTACATTGACAATGATATGAGAGAGAAAGTTTTTAACACTTGATCTGCTTTTGTATGTTTATTTGTTTCTTTTTTGGCCACACATAGCAGCGCTCAGAGGTGACTCCTGGCTTGGTGTTCAGAAATTATTCCTGGCAGTCTCAAGGAACTACATAGGATGCTGGAGATTGAATTCAAGTAGGCCGAGTGCAAGGCAAACACCCTACCCACTATATAATCTCTCTGGCCCCCTGATCTGTTTATTTTGATTATTTCTTTTTCAATATAAATTTCAGCCCCCTCTCCTGAATTAAATAGAACAAAGTTGCATAGGTAGCTAGTAGATTTTGTGTGATTCAAGAATGAGTACCTTCTGCTGCTGTCTAGGGTCTGGTGTTCACTACCAGATGACCATCTGCAGGAAGAGTGGGAAATAGGAGCAGAACTCACCTCCTTGGGAGAGATACAAGACCCAGAGGCCTGTTTGTCTCATAGTCAAAGGGAACAAGAAAATGGGTCTCTTTCAAACCTATCACTTGACTCATTCCAACTTGAAATCACTCTGATTCCTACTAGAGGAAGGAACTCCAGAGGGTCTGTTCCCTAGAGAACTTCAGGAAGTTTGCACATCACTGTTTTAATGCCTCGAGGCAAAAGAGCAAAGAGACCTTCTCTCACAGTCTGTGCAGAAGCTGACCCTGGTTTCTCCCTGACCTCAGGTGGGGCAGAAGAGGACAGTTTCCAGCAATCAAGCGAGTTCCCAGGACAAGGCCCAATAGTGCCAGGGACAGGCACTAGTACTCAGGGGAAATCAGTGAATCCCTACAGAAAATGGTGCAAAAACAAGGACCTACAACAATAATTTCTGTGTCATTTAATTAAAAAATTAAGTCAATTTCAACAGATGAGTGGCTAAGAAAATTGTTATACATCTACACAATGCAGTTGTTAGAAAAATGAAGTCATGAAATTTGCCTATACATGGATGGACATGGAGACTATAATGCTGAGTGAAATGAGTCAGAGAGAGAGAGACACAGAGTAGTCTCACTCATCTGTGGTATTTAAGAGAAATAAAAGACAGCTTGATAATAATACCCAGAGACAATAAAGATGAATGCCAGAAGGACTGGCCCATGATATGAAGCTTACCACAAAGAGTGATGAGAGCAGTTAGAGAAATAATCACACCAACTACAGTGACAATGATATGAGAGAGAGAAATAGAATGCCTGTCTTGAAGACAGATAGGGGTGGGGAAGGAGAGAAATGGGGAACATTGGTGGAGGGAAAGTTATACTGGTGAAGGGTGGTATACATGAAATGATGGAAACATTTTTGTAACCATGGTGTTTAAATAAATTATTATTAAAAAAGAATGAAAATTAAGTCATTTTGTTAGAAAAACAATAGCTTTCCCCTGTAAACAGCTAATTACAGTATATTTTGAGAAGTTAACTCATCTCTTTCTCACACACATACACACAAATGCAAGCTACACTTTTAGGAAAGATTACAAACTGGTGGCCAAGGAAAGTTTAAACCAGCAAAGACTACACACAGACAGCAGTAGAGGGAGTGGGTGGCAGGACAATTTTTTGTACAAAATCCAAAACTAACAGTTCAAGGTTGATTTACTTTGTGATGAAATAAATGCAAGTCCAAAGTCAATTTGTTATTCGTATATCCTCTGACCATGAGCCCAACGATAAGTCCAGGGAAAAGTTATTGACCTGCAAACCAAAGGCCTAAGTTGGAGCCAAGGGTGAACTGGAATGAATTCTGAAGCTCAGTATCTGAGTAGAAATTGAACCCTTTAGTGGCTACAACCTCATATCCACTTCTGCTCTGCTGCTGTCTGACAGAAACCAGCTCCCATCATGAACTGTGGAAAAGACTATTTTTCTCACTGTACACACTTACACAGTTTGCACAGACCTGCATATAAATATGTGCAGCTCTGATACTTATTCAGGTGTATAATTTGGAGCTAAGTAGCCTGCCGTGATGACTGCTGGAACTTGATTATATGCAGCAGTCTTAAGGGCTTATTTTTCCCCTGGTAAATATCATTTACTCGCTATTTAAATAACTAGGATTTACATTTCAAACAGTTCTAACACATTACCTTCATAAATAAATTCAGACATCAGTTACAAAGCATCTTTCAGGGGTCAGAGAAACAATACAAGGATTAAAGCACTTGGTTCTATTACGAGCTACACATGGTCTCCTTAGCCCTGCTAGCATGGTCCAGTAATCCCTAGGCCTAATGCAACACCTCATCCTCAGGTCCTTGCATTGAACCAGTGAACAGTTTTCTGAGAATTGGAGGAGAGGCTAAAACCTCCTCAACAACTCTTAGAAGGCCCTCTGTTCAAAATTAAAAAAAAAAAATCATCTTTCAGACCCCTACACAGAGTTTGTTTCAGTGGGGACTCGCTTGGGGTCCTTGACCACCTGGGTTGCTTTGCCACAGTTCTTCTATTCAGACCTGCTTTGTGTGCTGTGTAGAGAGTGGCGTGCTCTAGCTCTATATCGTATGTAAGAGAGGCAGGCACAGAATATGACTTTCAACAGAAGAAGAATGTGTGGAGGAGGAGTGAGGAAAGGAGGGGAAAGAATATGCTGCCAGGCTGTTACAAGAGTTGAAGAAATGGCAACAGTGCCCATGAAAGGGTATTTCCAGTGAGCTAGACTGTTCTTGGCAGGCATGGGCCCCGAATATTCCCTGGATCTCTCTCTCTCTCTCACCCCCCCCCTCTCTTCTCTTTCTATCTCTCTCCTTCTCTATTTTGGGCCATACCCAGTGACACTCCAGGATTATTCCTAGCTTTACACGCAAAAATCTCCTCTGGCAGGCTCAGAGGGATGCTAGGAATTGAACCCGGGTCAGTCCCAGTCAGCCGTGTGCAAGGCAAATGCCCTACTACTGTACTATCACTCTGGCCCCTCTCTGCTTCTTTTTAAATTTAAACACCGTGGTTAAAAGATTGTTCATAATACAATTTCGTTTTTGTTTTGTTTTGGGGCCACACCCAGTGATGCTCAGGGGTTAATCCTGGCTATGTGCTCAGAAATCGCTCCTGGCTTGAGGACCCTGGAGGGATCGAACTGCGGTCCATCCTAGGCTAGTGCAGGCAAGGTAGATGCCTTATCACTTGTGCTACAGCTCTGGCCCCATAATATAATTTTTTTAACAGATAAAATTGTTCATGATTGAGTTTCAGTCATACAAGGTACAACAACCTTCAGCAGTGTGCATTTCCAGTGATCAGTGTCCCCAGTTTCCCTCTCAGTCTCCTTGTTACTCTCTCCCCTTTCACCCATCCTCTCCTTCCTGCTTCTGAGGCAGGCATTTTACTTCACTCTCTCTTTTTTTTTTTTGACACTGTGGTTTGCACTACTACTAATGAAAGGGTGCCATTCATGTTACTTTATCCCTTTTCAGCACCCAGTTCTTGTCCAAAATGATCAGTTCTTACTATCAATCTTATAGTAGACCTTTCTCTACTCTGTGCTCTCTGATCTGTGTTGAAAGCTTCCTACCATGGACTGGTCCTCCTGATCTTCATTTCTGTTGTATCTGAATATCATTCCTACACTATCTTTTATTTTCCTTATATCCCACAGATGAGTGATATCATTCTATGTTTCCCCCTCTCCCTCTGACTCATTTCACTCAGCATAATAATGTCCATCCATGTATAAACAAATTTCATGACTTCATTTTTCCTAATGGCTGCATAGTATTGTGTAGATATACCACAATTCTTTAGCCACTCATTTATTGTTGGGCACCTGGGTTGCTTCCAGATTCTGGCTATTGTAAATAATGCTGCTTTGAACATCAGAATGCAGAAGGAATGCCCATTTATTTCATAAAATGTAAAGCTTCTCTGTAGCTTTGTGTTGGGCAGGAGTCTGAGCAGGAGGCCAGCAGAAAGAGGCAATGTGGCAAGTCTGCAATCTACCCTCCAGTCGGGCCAAGATTCTCTGACCTTTCTGCAGGGGCTTTAAGCACATAGCAGCTGCTGAACAAATTAGTAAATCATATATATATATATCTTATGTGGGTCTGGGAATTAGTCTCCTATATGCAAGGTATGAACTTTGGTGCTGAGTAAAGTGGCCCTTATATTTTCTTTTCAAAAAGTCACCTAACTTGTTCTTTTTTATTTTAAACTTTTTTTGGGGGGGGGCCCACACCCAGTGGTGGCTCAGGGATCTACTCCTGGCTATCTGCTCAGAAATAGCTCCTGGCAGGCGTGGGGGCCTATAATGGGGTGCCGAGATTCAACCCTTAGGTCCTGGATCAGTGCTTGCAAGGCAAATGCGGCTGTGCTATCTCTCCAGCCTACCTAACTTGTTCTTATCTTTTCCTCTTAAAAAAAAAGCTCCTAATTGTTGTTTCTTTTACTTTTGTTTTCATTGCCAGGGATCAATCCCAGAATCTCATCCATGTGAGTTTGTGCTGTACTCTGTACTACATCCCTGGTCAGGTTCTAATTGCTTTCCAAAATCCAGTTCTGTTCCCCTTTGACATAATTTATCTACACCCTCTCCCAGACCGAGACCTGGATTTTCAGGCTGACCCCAGAACAAAGCGACTATATATGGATCATAGATATGGGATGGACACATGTGTACAATCAAAGAAATTAAATGGACACTAGCAAAAATGGTCATCGGTAATTTTTAGTGAAAACTGAAAGCTTTTAGGTTAGGAGGACCATATGGAATGATGGGATTAAATCCTGGACTGGCCGCATGCAAGACAAACGCCCTACTCGCTGTGCTATAGCTCTGGCTCTGCATGTTACTTTTTTAAATAATATTTTTATTTAAGCACCATGATTACAAATATGTTTGTACTTGGATTTTAGTTATAAAAAAAAAAAGAATACCACCCTTCACCAGTGCAATCTTCCCACCACCATACCCTCTATCTCCCTCCTCCTCACCCCCTTGCCTGTATTTCAAGACAGGCATTCCTACTTTTCTCACTCACTACCACTGCCATGATAGTTGTTAGTGTAATTATTTTCCTAACTGCACTCACCACTCTCTGTGGGTTAAGCTTCATGGTTCTCTTAATGCAGTGACAGGGTGGAAGTCAGTCCCATCCCCTACATAAGTAGCCAGCGCCCCCTCGTGTGGAAACAAAGAAAATGATTCTTTCTGTGTCCAGGACTGAAGCCAGTGAGCTAGCCTGCAGCTGCCTGCTGTCAGTAATCAAGGAATAGGGTGGGGATTCTGACGTAGAATAATACCACCATTCTTAGAAACAGCACAGACATTTAAACTGAAAACTCTTAATAAGATGCCAGACTCAAGACTCACAAAATGGGGGGCCTGAGGAATGTGACTCAGTGATAAGAATGCCTGCCTTGAAGACATGAGCTGGGAGTTTGAGTCCAGTTCTGCATTAGCATTGGTAATGGCAGTACTGCTATTATAATAGCCAAGCTCATAAGTGTGCTATTTCAGGTGCCACAACAACTGTATAATGTCCAGTGCACTGCAAACTACAATAGTGAGTGACTGATAAGGGTCACCGCAGGGCATTGAGAATGTTATCCATAAAGTGACACAAGGGGCCAGAGTGATAACACAGCAGCTAAGGTGTTTGCCTTGCATGCGGCCAACCCGGGTTCAATCCCTGGCATCCCATATGGTCCCACTGCCAGGAGTGATTTTTGGTGCAGAAAGTAACCCCCAGAAGCACTACCAGGTATAACAGAGAAAAGAAGAAGAAGGAAGGAAGGAAGGAAGGAAGGGAAGGAAGGAGGAAGGAAGGAAGAAGGAAGGAAGGAAGGAAGGAAGGAAGGAAGGAAGGAAGGAAGGAAGGAAGGAGGAAGAAGGAAGGAAGGAAGGAAGGAAGAAGGAAGAAGGAAAAGGAAGGAAGGAAGGAAGGAAGGAAGGAAGGAAGGAAGGAAGGAAGGAAGGAAGGAAGGAAGGAAGGAAGGAAGGAAGGAAGAAAGGAAAGAAAGAAAGAAAGAAAGAAAGAAAGAAGAAAGAAAGAAAGAAAGAACGAACGAAAGAAAGAAAGAAAGAAAGAAAGAAAGAAAGAAAGAAAGAAAGAAGAGAGAAGAAAGAAAGAAAAAAGAAAGAAAGAAAAAAGAAAGAAAGAAAGGAAGGAAGAAAGAAAGAAAGAAGAAAGAGTGAGAAAGAAAGAGTGAGAAAGAAAGAAAGAAAGAAAGAAAGAAAGAAAGAAAGTAGAAAAGAGGGAGGGAGGGAGTAAGGGAAGGAAGGAAGATGGGAGGGAAGGAGAGGAAGAAAGAAGAAAGAGAATGAGAGAAAGGGAGAGAAAGAAAAGAGGAGGGAGGGAGCAAATACCCTGAACACTAAAAAACACTCAAAAAATGAATAATCACACAACAAAGAGAAGAAAAATTAAAAGGATAAAGTAAACTGAAAAGGGAGCATTTTACAGAAACATATATGTGCTGAATAAAATCATTTAAATACTTTCAGAGGACCTTTGAGTCCACTACCTGAAATTTTTGGCATGAGTGGCTAAATTTAGTCACTGAAATAGAAAACTGTAAAATGTAAAAGAATTTAAGTTTAACTTTTTTGTTTGTTTTTGTTTTGGGGCCACACATCGCTCAGGGGTTTCCTCCTGGCTCTCTGCTCAGAAATCACTCCCTGGCAGGCTTGGAGGACATATGAGATACCAGGGATGAACCAGGTCCACTCTGGGTCAGGCAACATACAAGGCAAACGCTCCACTGCTGTGCTATCACTCCAGCCTTAAGTTTACCTTTTAATCACGAGGCCAGCCACACAGTAATTCTCTGTTCTTCAATATCAGTGGTGGAGGTACTTATAATAAAAACATTTTTTTCCCTGCCGTTACTGATGAAGCATTAGGACCTCAATATATTACCAAGACAATGGCCAATTGCTGAGCTATATCCCCAGCCAATAATTGTGCTGGTTATATAATTATTACCAATGAAAAGTTTTATCACTACTGGATTTAATGCTCAGTCCTGGTGGTGCTTGAAGGACCATACGCCTGGATTAATGCCATTAGCTCTATGTGCAAGTACCTGCTGTACTATCTAGCCCCCATAGTCCTTGATTGTTTTGCAGTTTGTATCAAAGAAAAATTCTCCTAGCATTGTGTTTTAAAATTACAGTGTCTTCTGAACTACAAGTTTGCTTTAAAAACAAGTTAATCAGTTAGTCCTGTTGCTGTTTGGAAGAGAGCATACCTGACTGTGCTCAGGGTTTACATTCTGGCTCTGGGTTCAGGGGTTACTCTGGACCCATGCTCTGGTGGCTATATGTAGCCCTGGGGATTGAACCCAGGTTGGTCATGTGGCAAAGCAAACACTGTACTCTCCTGTATTATCTTTCTGGACTCTAATCACAGTTATTCTTAACAGTACTAAGAAATGTTTTGGGTCAGGCTTCTGCAATAAATTACCATGAATCTAAGGTCTTTAACAATAACTACTTATTTTTCATGGTTCTAGAGGTTAATATGTGCATAACCAAGGTGTTGGTTTATCCAGTGTCTGCTAAGGACAAGGGTCTTGTTTGGATCATTGTCTCATATAAGATTTGCATTGTAGCATAGTTGTTTATTTATCATATCTCTTTTTAAAAGGTCACTAATTCTTTTTAATAAGGACTCTTCTGAATATTGGGTGAATAGTTTCTCCAATTCTGTGAGTGGCCTTTGTATTCTAGTCACTATTTTCTTTGAGGTGCAGAAGTTTCTCAGTTTAATATAGTCCCATTTATCTGTTTCCACTTGTTCAAATCGTAAATTTCCTCTTGAAGAAACCTTTAGTCTGTCATGGAATGTTTTACCTTTCTGTTCTTCAATATACCTTATGGTCTGATATCGAGGTCTTTAATCTATTTAGATTTGACCTTTGTGCATGGGATTAGATGAAAATCCAAGTTCATATTTTTGCATGTGACCAGTTGTTCCAACAACACTTTTTGAAGAGGCTTTCCTTGCTCCATTTTGCGTTTCTTGCCCCTTTATCGATGTTTGATTGTATGTCTGGGGAACATTCTCTGAATACTCAAGTCTATTCCATTGATCTGAAGATGTCTTTATTCCAATACCATACTCTTAATGACTATTGCTTTGTAGTACAATTTAAAGTTGGGGAAAGTGATGCCTCCCAACTTGTTTTTCTTAAATTCCATAGATAAGACTATTCATCTCTTTCTTCTGACTTATTTAACTCAGCATAACAGTTTCCATGTCCATCCATGTGTAGGAAAATTTCATGACTTCATTGTGTATATGTACCAGTTTATTTAGCCACTCATCTGTTCAATCCAGTTTTTTTTTTTGGGGGGGGGGCACACCCGCTTGATGCTCAGGGGTTACTCCTGGTTAAGCGCTCAGAAATTGCCCCTGGCCTGGGGGAACCATATGGGACGCTGTTGCAATCTTTCCTTGGCTAGGGCTTGCAAGGCAGACACCTTACCTCTAGTGCCACCTCGCCGGCCCCTGTTCAATCCACTTTGAACTGACTTCAAATTGAATTTTTTTGGTAAGGTAGATATATGAATTCAGCTTTAATAATTTACACATGGTTATTAGTGTTCTTGCACCTTTTGTTGAAGAGGCTATTTTTACTCTATTTCATTTTCTCCTTTTGTCAAAAATTAACTGACCAATGATATTTGGTTTGCCCATGGGTATTTGATCCATTGATCAGAGTCTATCATTATTTCAGTACTATGTTATTTGATTACTATACATTTATAGTATAATTTAGATAATAAGATACCTCCCAATTTCTTGATTTTAAGTATGGCTTTAGCTACTTTTTAAATTATAATTTTATATATTAATATAAGAAAAGATACATTTATATATTCATTACTTTATTATTCCATACAAACTTTATTCTAACTGTTCCAAGTCCTTGAAGAATGTCTAAATTTGGGCAGTGACTTATTGAATCTATATAATTTAGGTAGGATGATCACTTTGACAATATTCTTTCAATCCATGAGTATAGTTTTTTTTTTTTTTTGGTCTTTCTTAAGTGACCTAAAATGTTCATGGTGTAAATATCCCACTACTTTTACTTTGATTCCTAGATGGTACAGGCACTAAGGTATTGGCTTTGAATACTGTTGACCCTGGTTCAATACCTAGAACAGCATGGTTCTTGAGCAGAGCTGGAAATAGTTCACAAGCTCTGCCAGTTCTCCCCTATTCCAATAAAGGGAGACTGAACTATAAATGGGTGACAAAACAGCATGAACATTTTTTTTTTGGTTTTGGGGCCACACCCAATGAGGCTTTGGGGTTACTCCTGGCTATGTACTCAGAAATCGACCCTGGCTTTGGGAGACCATATGGGAACAACTGGGGATCAAACCGTGGTCTGTCCTATGTCAGCCACATGCAAGGCAAATGCCCTACCGCTATGCCACTCTCCAGCCCCAGCATGAACATTCTTTTATGGGATCTTTATAGCCAAGACTAGTAACTAGCTTTTAGAATGACTGATATGCAAAATTCTTGAATACAGGGGGATGAGCAAATGCATACCCAAAATCATTTATCCTCATCTCTATTATATCCAGTTTCTTCAAGCTACTTTCTACCAGATGCTATGTACATTTTATTGGCTTTGGGGACCGGATAAGTGTCACTTTTTTGTAGAATGTGCATCCACCTTGCTTGATGAGAGAAAAACTCAACTAAGACATAAGCTCCAAAGAGGGAAACTAAACAAAGGGAAAGTGACAATACAGAGATGTAGACAACAGAATAGCTAAGACAACAAGAAACAGGAGTCAAGAAAAAAATAACAATAAAATGTATTTAAAAACAGGCTTCTCCAGTTGGCATCTTGAGTGAGACAGCTAAAATTGAACTCCAGCCCTTTGTGCTGTGTTCCTTTACAACCTGAAGTCGTCTTGCTTCTTTAATTCTGGAAATTCAGGTGGCAGCACCAGACATTAAATCCCCAAGAGAGAGGTATTATTAAATCTTTTTCTGAATTCAAATGGATAAATTCATGGGCCATCTTGTTCATTTCATGATGGCCATTGGAAGGAAAAAATGTGTAAGCCAAACTTGCATATTGAAGAAAAAACAACCCCCCCAAAAAAACCCACCCCCCAAAAAACCAAAATCAAAAAGCCCCTCTGGATAATAAATATCACTGATTCACTTATTTTAAACAAAGTCCAATTTTATTCACTTAGTATCCTTGCAGTCCATTGTATACCTTCTGCACCGATCCTTGTTTCAGTAGCTGTTTGATACCTGAAGAAAGAACAAACATGACTCTATTAACAAACAAAAAATTTAGTTGCAGCTTAAGAGCTTATTTGGGGGCTAGAAAGATAGTATAGTGATGAGACGTTTGCCTAACAAACAACGACCCAGGTTTGTCTCAGACACCACATATGATTTCTCTGACCATTACTAGGAGTCATTCCCTGGGCACCAGTGACAGGAATAAGCCCTGAGCACGACCTGGTATGGTCCAAATTCCAAAAATATTAAAAAAAAATGTGCTTGTAATCAAGGTGTTTAAATATTATTAGAGAGAGAGAGAGAGAGAGAGAGAGAGAGAGAGAGGGAGAGAGGAAGGGAGGGAGGACCGGAGTGATTGTAATCAAGGTGTTTAAATATTATTTTAGAGAGAGAGAGAGAGAGAGAGAGAGAGAGAGAGAGAGAGAGAGAGAGAGAGAGAGAGAGAGAAAACAATAGAAAGATTGCGAGAGAGCTAATTTCATGGAGGAGGCTTCTTCTTCACAAGGCTTCTTGACCACTCTGGACTGGAAATAAACAATCAGCTACCAAAGTTTGATTTCATCTCAGGTGGCTCCCCAATATTTTCAAGAAGATCCCTTTTCTCTGTCTTGTAGGTACACACAGCCTACC
Organism: Suncus etruscus; assembly: GCF_024139225.1. Classification (NCBI taxonomy): domain Eukaryota; kingdom Metazoa; phylum Chordata; class Mammalia; order Eulipotyphla; family Soricidae; genus Suncus; species Suncus etruscus. The sequence continues at coordinate 114,493,996 of NC_064853.1, forward strand.
CTCATCCCACAAAATCCTCTCACAGGAGTCTTAAGAAGAGGGGCTCAAAATAGAAGGCTCTTCATATAGCTTTCCTTTTTTAGGTTTTGTCCTCTTTTCAGTTCTCCATACATTTTTATTTAGAACCCAATAATTGAGTCCTTTACTCAGCCAGACACACCTTGCCCCTAAGCCTCTTGTTCTAATAATGCAGACTCATTTCTCTTTTTATAGTTCAGCCTAATTGAAGTGGTTCTGTTTTCACACCCACACAACCTATCACTGCCTAAGCTTTGAAGTTCAGCTTACACAATTCTCTTTGCATGGTGACAAAGGGATTTTAGTATGCTTGTAAGAGAAAATGTTGAGTTCATACCTTGTTCTGTGTTCATCAGTGTTGGTGGGACACATAGGGTATCATTGGAGGGGTTTGTTTATATCATCTATTCTCTTTTAACTGCCCTGTATGCTTTGTAAAACACACACACACACACACACACACACACACACACACACACACTTCTTACCTTCTCTTGCTTCCTCTGTTAACTGTTCTTTTGGAAAATCCACATCAAAAGTGATTATCAAAGAGCCTTTGATGTTGTTGTTGTCAAAGTTGGGGAGTCCTTCCCCTTTCTTCCACAGCTTAGCTCCTGGTTTAGTGATCTTATCCCGGGAAATATGTACCTGGGAAAGAAAACAAAGTGAACTGGTACTTTCAAAGTCAAGCTTCTAATGAAGCTAAGTGGTGTCCCAAGTTCATGTCACAGTTCAGCAAAGAATAAAGGAAAACAAGCAAGGGATCCATCATCAGGATACTGTGAGCTAAAGACAGTTTTCAAAGGTAAAACTGAACATATCAACAAGTGAAAAAGTAGCAACTTGGTCCACAGTGATTATCAAGAACAAAACTGCTAACCGCTGTATAACCAGTCATGAGCAGCTGGAAGGGCTGTGACTCTGTTGCTGCGGTAGAGGTGAGAAGACAAAACACAGACTGGTAGAGAAGCCCCCACTCATAATGCTGTCAGATCAAAAAATAATCAACTTGCGAGCTTTACAAGGACAGGAAAAAAATGGATTTGCTTACCTTGTGACCATCCAAGTGAGCAATATCCATGTCAAAGCCCACCAGAGACTCAACTAGTGAGATTGTCACATTTGTATATAAGTCATCTCCTCTCCTTTCAAATATTGGATGCCTGAAAAACAGGATGGGGTGCACAAATTGTGAACTTCTTTCTTTGAGAAGAGTTGTTATTTTTTTGCTTTCTCTTGAGAGAATCTTTTCAGCAAATGGGGTCTTTTTTAAAGCTTTTAATCTTTAAAGAACAGGGGTCACTTCCAGTGATACTCAGCCAACTGCATTGGGCAGGTTAGTGCTCAGGTCTGAAGATTCAAAGCAGTGTAGGTCCTATGATGTCAGGGACATCCTAATTGTGCTCAAGATTCCTCCAGAGACCTGTACTAACTTAGGCTCAGCACAGCATAAGTGTTTAGAAAAATCTGAGAAAAGGATGAATACCACTCAAACTATCTGTTTACATGCTAGATACTCCAGTGTATAGTGTTAATCAAGACTTCAATTAAGTTATATGAAATTTATTGCTATCTATTCTTAAGTGGCTTACAATCAGAAATAAAACTATAACTAATTTGGGCCCGGAGAGATAGCAGAGGCGTTTGCCTTGCAAGCAGCCGATCCAGGACCAAAGGTGGTTGGTTCGAATCCTGGTGTCCCATATGGTCCCCTGTGCCCGCCAGGAGCTATTTCTGAGCAGACAGCCAGGAGTAAGCCCTGAGCACCGCCGGGTGTGGCCCAAAAACCAAAAAAAAAAAAAAAAAAAAAACAAAACAAAACAAAAAAAAAAAACCTATAACTAATTAGCCTAAGAAAAACAATTTCTGGCAGTGGAGGCTGACAAATAGGTTTGAGAAAGTTTCCTAATCTGGGTTCATAAGGTCTGGTCAGCTCTAAAGAGGCAGTAAGATGTGTGCTGGAAAGGATGTGATTAACTGAGATAGAATTCTGACAAATGACAAAATATCTAGAACTTGTGACGATGTCAATTCATTCAGAAAACAATCCAAGTACACATGTTTAATTGTGGGAAGCATTGAGAAAGACAAGGTGGATAAGGAAAAACCATCGGCACTGCAGATCCCATTTTTCCAAAAGAGCTCTGCTTTCCAAGAGAGAAATAATAAGCAAAAAAACGTGTGAATTGCAGGCAAAATTCTTTTCCTGTAGAAATTTACACAAACTATTTTAGGCACCATGAGTCAAAGTACTGATAATTGTAGGGTTTTGTAAATAAAACATTCCAACACTACACCCTCCACCAGAGGGTCAGATTCTCTCTACCCCTGTCCCAGTGTCATTTCCTCTCTCCCCATACTCTGTACAATATTATGCTTCCTTCTCAAGACCAGCTCTCACTTTCTGCTACAAGGCAAAATTAATTTTTAAGGGAACTTTGCACTGAGGGGAAGACAAGAGAAAAAAAAAATGCCCTTTCTTCAGAGAAGCTGCAGGTTATAGGAGAGGAGAGCCTGTCTATGGAAGGTCTTACATGATATGACATTTCTGCAGCTACAGTCTCACACCTCTCATTCCCTATTCTATTTGCCTTGCTTTGATAAGGCCTTACTTACCTTATTAACTCTTACTTACAGCTTTCTAGGGCCTCCTACCCAAGCAATGCTCAGAGGGTCAATCCTAGCAGCTGGTTGTTGGGTCAGTTCTCAGGCCTGGTAATATAGTGCTATTCAAGCCCATGGGTACTGGTAGGAAGAAGGAAGGTACTTGTTGCTGGAGATCAAACCCAGGACCTAGGGAATGCCTTATATGAGCTATTTCTCCTTTTAACATCTTTTAGATTTGCAGATCCTGACTATATAGAAAACTAGGATTAATCCTCTTTTTAAGTATTGCTATCGAGTTATAAGTAATCATTTAGGGGAATAAGATCATGAAACAAAAAATTCTTGTGAACACTCTGATGGTTAACCATATTTAAATGCAGAAGCTAAGAAAAGCTCTCTAAAATTAGATGACTTACTTGACAACTTTGATTCGGAACCGCAAGTCTCCTGGTTCCCCATCCACATGAGGCTCACCTGGTCCAAACAGATTATAGCATGTCATAAGTCACATAAGTCTAATATTAAAACAATATGGAAGATGAGAGGATATTTGTTTATTTATTTGAAATTAATTTAAGGTTTGGGTTTTTTTTTTTTTTATGGCTGCAACAGGTGTTGCTCAAGGATGTTTCCTGTCTCTGTGCTCAGGAGTGATCTCAGAGGTACTCAGGGAACCATATGTGTGCTGGGGATCCAACCAGGGTCATTGGGGTGCAAAGCAAGTGCCATAAATCCTATACTCTCTCACCAGTCCAGAAAACTTCTATTTAAAACAGGTCACATTCAGGGGCCAGGGTGGTAGTACAGCAGTTAGGGTACTTGCCTTGCATGCAGCCAACCCAAGTTTGATACCTGTAACTCCCAATGGTCCCAAGTCTGAAAAAAGTAACTCCTACCTAGACCATGCCCAGAGTAACTGATAGAGCAACCCTGTTCTTTACCACCTGAGTTATCTCTAAGGATGGAGAAAAAAATTTTTGTGTTTGGATACCACATCAGTGCTTACTTCTGGCTTTGTGCTCAGGGATCACTCCTGGTGAGGTTTGGGGACCAATATATGGTGTCACATTTTGGTTGAACCTGATTGAACCTGAGTTGGCTGCGTGTAAGGCTAGCAAGCATCTTGCCATTCTACTATATCTGGCCCAGAGAGAGGAGAGAGAGAGAGAAAGAGGAGAGAGGGAGAGGGAGGAGAGAGGGAGAGGGGGGAGGGAGGAAGGGAGAGAAAAAGAGAGGGGAAGAGGGAGGAAGGGAGAGAAAAAGAGAGAGAGGGAGAGAGAGAGAGAGAGAGAGAGAGGAGGGAGGGAGGGAGAGAGAGAACACCACCATCACAGATGTAGATTCTGTCAAGTCTGTGCAGGCACTATCCCTACCTTGTTATGGTAGATTTTAAATTATTAAGCAAGATTGCTTGTGCTGTAGGAACAAATAAAAAAATATTTCCTAGATACCAAATGATTAGATTTTTCAAAACCCAATCTTAAAAAACCCTGCCCTTTTATTGGGGGGGCACACTTGGTGGCACTTAGATGATATTATTACTCCTTGCTCTGTGCTCAAAAATCACTCATGGCAGGCTCAGGGGACCTCTGGGATGCCAGAAAACAAACCTAGGTCAGCTGCATGCAAGACAAGTGCTCTACCTACTGTGCTATCACTCTAGCCCTTTTTTCTGTTTTTGTTTTTGGGTCACACCGGCCACGCTCAGGGGTTACTCCTGGCTCTACCCTCAGAAATCGCCCCCAGCAGGCTCGGGGGACCATATGGGATGCTGGGATTCGAACCACCGTCCTTCTGCATGCAAGGCAAACGCCCTACCACTCTGCTATCTCTCTGGCCCCACTCTGGCCTTTTAGAGTTTTAAATGTAATGCTTAGAGACTGAGAGGTAACACAGTGGTAGGGCATTTGCCTTGTACTCAACCAACCAGGGACAGCCCGGGTCTGATCCCCAGTATCCCATATGGTCCCTGAGTCTGGCAAGAGTGACTTATTTTCTTTTACCTACTTACTTATTTATTTATTTATTTGGGGGGGGGGGCATAACCAGCGGCGCTCAGGAGTTACTCCTGGCTCTGGGCTCAGAAATTGCTCCTGGCTCAGGGGACCATATGGGATGCCGGGGATTGAATCCGCAGCTGTCTGAGTTAGCTACATGCAAGGCAATCACCCTACCACTGTGCTACCACTCCGGCCCCCAAGGAATGATTTCTGAGCCCAGAGCAAGGAGTAACCCTGTGTGCCACCAGGTATGACCCCTAAACTAAACTAAACTAAACTATACTACATGTAATGCCTAAGAGTTATACTGCTGAGTTAAAATTAATAAGGCTGCACTAACATTTTTCCTTGTTTATTTTTTGGGGGGGCACATCTTGTGGTGCTCAGGGTTTATGTCCAGCTTGGTATATGGGAACATGTGGTATGTAGGATCAAACCCGGGACTTCCTCATGTAAAATATGCACTCCAGACCTTTGAATCATTCCCTGGCCTATGAATGTTATAAATTATGGCTTGATTTAGGCTATCTCATAGGAATTCTTGGTAATGATAGTCAAAGAAGCAATAATGCTACTGCTTAACACAGTGGTGCCAGTGCATACCACTGGTGGCTCATAACTGAATGTGACAAAATTAACACAACTAAAAGTGAAATGTGCTAAAATGATTAACCTGGAGTCATAGAGATTGCATAGTAGGCAAGGCGCTTGGCTTACATAAAGTCAACCTGAGTACAATCCCTGGAATCCCATATAGTTCCCCAAGTACCTCTAAGAGTGACTCCTGAATTTTGCCAGGCATGCCCCTCAAACGAAACAAAATAAAAATTTTAAAAAACAAAAAAGATAATGATCACGAGAAACCTTTTGATTTCTAGAAGTGACTGAAAATTACTGGAAATTATACATGCATTTATGTGGCCATTAAGATATGGGGTAAAGGGGCTGGCGCGGTGGCGCTAGAGGTAAGGTGTCTGCCTTGCCAGCGCTAACCTAGGACGAACGGCGGTTTGGTCCCCCTGCGTCTCATATGGTCTCCCAAGCCAGGAGCGACTTCTGAGCGCATAACCAGGAGTAAGCCCTGAGCATCACCGGGTGTGATCCAAAAACCAAAAAAAAAAAAAAAAAAAAAAAAAAAAAGAAAGAAAAAGATATAGGGTAAAGTAGGGGATTAAGAAGTATTCACGGGGAGTCTAGCAGGAGGAGGTTTGGCAGGCCCCCGCCATGCCGGAGGCCTGCTTGGCCAGGCCTAGCGGGGGTGCGGGACTTGGGTAACCCCAGCACCCCTCTACCGCCTTGCTCCAGATCTCCAGGGCTTCCCCGGGCCACACGCCTGGGCAAGCCGGTGAGTTGGGTCCCTTGGTGGAGCTTGAAGGTACCCTAGGCCTTCCCCCACTACCCATGCAGCTCCTTAGGGAGGGTCTGGGTGGGGCTCTGAACTTCTGGTCTCCCAGCTTCTTGAAGGATCTCTCCTTCCTGGGAGCCGGGAGTCTAGCAGGAGGAGGTTTGGCTGGCACTGGTAATCTCTGTCCAGTCTACATTTTCAAAATCGCGCGGGGGCAATCGCCCCCGCGCGCACAAGAAACATTAATAGTACTCTCACAAGAAACATTAATAGTACTCACTATCATTGAATTATGTTTTTATGTATGCAGAATGTCCATTTTGTACTCTGCCCTTTTGCATACCCCTTCATAAGTTCATATTTCTCTTTAACTTCTTTAACTCCTATATCATTACTCCTTTTTTACCCTTTCTAACTTAAGTACTGTTGAGTCCTAAGTCACAGACCAAAGTGGTGCCCTAGAGTTAACACCCACCCAACTATTTTAAAAGGCATAAAAAGGACACATATCTTTTCAACATTTTATGGGTGTTTTCTTTGACGGCTATAACTTTTGCTAAATACTTTCTTATACAGTGATGATCCCCCCCCCCATGTTTTTTATCTTCTCTTTGTGAACTGCTCAATATGGAATTTGGTGTGAAAGAATCCCTCAGTTTAATACTTATGTTTGAACCAAGTCATGGGTCTTGTTGGAAATGTTCTTACGCCCCCATATATCTGATAGCACCACGTGGCTTTATATCTTGTTTGCGTAGGCACACTAACATGGGAAAATACTATACATACCAATAAGTTCTTATCTAATAGAAATGGGAACACACAAATCTTGTAGTGCAATGAGACCTTACACCCTGAACATTGACATAAAGACCTGGCACAGGCCTCAGAAGAATGGGCATTCTCCATTTACCCCTTGATCTAGAGAAGACATTTACAAAACATCCAAGGTTGTATATAACATCACCCGGAGGCATTCCTGTACCAGGGACGACCCTACAGCTGCTCTGACATCGATCTACTCAAAAGAGACACCCCTTAACACTGAGAAGACAACAAGAACAATGACCTGCTTACTGGACAGGGCTTGCTGTATTGCCCCTTAATTGTGAGGTTTGTCTATAACATCACCTGGAAGCAATCCTCTACCACGGAAGACCCTACCACTGCTCAGACATCGTCCTGCTCAAAAGAGACTTCCCTTAACACTGAGAAGACTTAAGAACAACAACCTGCTTACAGGACAGGGCTTCCTGCATTGCCCTTTCATGGTGAGGTGAAACGAGAAGGCACTCCACATCATGACTTCAATGTAGGACATGCAGATTCCAGAATCATGAGACCAACAACAGAGACTGTGTGATAAGTGTGTTGGCGCTACGGACAATGTCTTGGATCGAACGATAACTTGCCTGAGGCCTAGAGCTGGTCTTATGCCAGGAAACTTCAGGGGTAGGATCTCTTTGTATTTAGGCCAAGGTTATTCCTTTCCATGCCTCTCATATTTTGGTGGGCCTATGCAAACAACAATTGCCACTCTAACACCGTTTTTACTGTGTTCCTTTGACTCTAATCCTTAAAACGCACCCACTTAAAATTTGAGGTTAACTTAAGCTAATATGCATGTACATGGAAATGTAAAAAATACTATGCCTCTAATGTTTAAGGAGTTACGTAAGTTTGATGGCTTTAGATTGCCTGGTGTGCTGTTAAGAAATATTATAATGTGCTACAATCTGGGAACTTGAGGGACAAAGTAATTGCACATGGATTATGTTTTATTTATCTTAACTTTCTTTGGTGAAAGTTCAAAGTTAAGATATCAGCAAGGGGACTTCTTCTGATAATTATGTTATGGGTGATTGTCCTTCCACTGTAACTTTACCTTATCCTCTTTCTTTGCATCTTTTGTTCTCATAGTTCAAAATAAAAAAATTATAAAAAAAAAAAAAAGAAAAAAAAAAGAAGTATTCACAAGACAAGCAAGCACAGGACAGAAAGCTGTGATGATAAAGCATAAATATCACTATTTTACCTTCTCCAATAAAGGGGTATTCCATGCCATCTCTCACTCCAGGTTCTATTTCTACCTCCAGTGTTCGTTCTTCATTCACTAATCTGAGACAAAAAATTTAAGGGGAAAAAAAAAAAGAGAAAATATAAACCAAAGACAGATAATTCAAGTTTTAGCAGCTTTTTCTTATAAGATTGCCCTTGTCTGATATCTGATATTGCATTTTCTATACCAAGAACCAGGCACTCTGGCTATAGTCACTATAGTCAGTGACTATGGTCAGTCACAATAGTCAGTGAATCTACTGCCTAGAGCAGAATGATCATTATGAACCTCGTGATAGTAATAGCCATTCATACAAGCATCTGTGCTAATCTTACATTTGTGGCTGGAAGGCAAGGCCATGTAATCGGTAATCCAGGAAAAGTTATCCTATGTGATTCTCTTCCTAATTCCACCAAGAATAAATCCAGTTTGATAATTATGTTCAAATTAAACAACAGGTGGTACCGCTCTAATTTGAAATGTTATCTGAATTCTATATCTGTCAAGAAATCAGAAATAAAGAGTATACTCAGAAATAAAGAGCACTGCTTATTAAGTTCAGAAACATACAAGGAAATATTCAGAAGAAATGTCTTTGGAAGACAAAACATGATTTATTGGCTTTATTATCTAAGATGGAGGAAGGGAAACAAATCCTGCAAAGACCATTAGTATTTTATTAGACAACTGAAATGAACAGTGTTGCATATATGTTAATGTATTTAAGGGAAATGATTAGTCAATGTACCTTTAGGGGAATTAATTAGCCAATATATCTTTAGGGGGTGATGACAGTCCCTCTCTGTAATGGCAATTGGACTTGGACACACCCCACACAATGGATGATTGCCCCTTTAGTATAAAAGGGAAAGTCTGGTTTTCTCAAAGAAGAAATACAAATGGCCAAAAGACACATGAGAAAATACTCCACATCACTAATCATTAGGGAGATGCAAATCAAAACAACGATGAGGTACTATCTCACGCCAGAGTCTGGCACACATCACAAAGAACAAGAACAATCAGTGCTGGCAGAGATGTAGAGATAAAGGAATTTATTCATTTATTCTCATTCACTACTGATGGGAATGCTGTCTAGTCCAGCCTTTATGGAAAATGATATGGAGATTCCTCAAAAACTAGAAATTGAGCTCTCATAAGATCCACCGATACCACTCCTAGGGATATATCCTAGGAACACAAAAATACAATTCAAAAATTCCTTCCTCACACCTATATTCATTGCAGTACTATTTATAATAACCAGCCTCTGGAAACAACCAAGATACCCTTCAACAGATGAATGGATAAAGAAACTGTGGTACATATACACAATGGAATATTATGCAGCTGTCAGGAGAGATGAAGTCATGAAAATTTCTTATACATGGATGCACATGAATGTACTATGCTGAGTGAAATAAGTCAGAGGGAGAGACACACAAATAGTCTCACTCATCTATGGGTTTTAAGAAAAATTAAAACCATTATTGTAATAATACCCAGAGACAATAGAGAAGAGACCAGCTCACCACAAAGACTGGTAGGTGCAGTTAGGAAAATAACTACACTAACAACTATCATGACCAGGGCTGTGGAGTCGGTAGATAACAGGGCTATGGAGTTGGTAGATAAATGCTACGATTCCGACTCCTCAGTTTTTCTGTACTTCCAACTTCGACTCCAACTCTGACTCCAGGTACCCAAAATTTCCTCCGACTCAGACTCCGCAGCCGCAATCATGACAATCTTAATGAGAGAAGTATCTTTCGAATAGTTGTCTCGAATACAGGCAGGTGTGGGGAAGGGGGGGTGTTTTGTTTATGACTGAAACCCAACTACAATCATGCTTGTAATCATGGTGCTTAAATAAAGATTTTATTTAAAAAAAAAGGGGGGGGAGGAAAGTCTGGCAGTTATTGGGGGCCCAGAGTACAGACTGGCCTGGGAGGCCAGTGAAAGCATCAGTGAGATGCATCCTGCTTTGTATCTATTCTTCATTTTCAATTCTCTCTCAAACTTGAATCTATAGGCTTCCCCTGATACCCTCTGGCCTGTGATTTTCTACCCATCTCTCTCAGAAACCCCTGAGCAGCAGAAGACTTCAGACTTGCAGGCTGGAATAAAAAGATACTTATTTTCAATCTCTCTCTCCCCCCACTCCCAGGTGACTAGAAATACATAGAGAACAAAATAGATGATTGCACTTACTTGACATTAGGGCACTCATCACAAACAACCTCTTGGGTCATCTGGAAACGCCCTGGGCCCAATTGAGTAGTACGCATCTCTTGACGACAGTTACATTTTCGTTTGCCAGGAGCCTGCCTGGCCACAGGTTTGTTTCTAACTACCTAAGAAAGGCATAAATAGCATCAGCTTCTTGTGCAAATCAAACAGGCTTTGTCTGCCTCTGTGGGCGCAAGGCATCTTTGGCAAGCTAGCCCTTAGAAATATCTAAAACTGACAGAACTTTTGGAGAATCTATCAATCCACTCTCAAATGGGAATGAAGGAAACAGATATTTCAAGGATCCAAAGTCTTTCTTTCTTTCTTGTTTTTTTTTTTTTTTTTTTTGGTTTTTGGGCCACACCTGTCCATGCTCAGAGGTTACTCCTGGCTATCTGCTCAGAAATAGCTCCTGGCAGGCATGGGGGGGGGGGGGGGAACGACCATATGGGATGCCGGGATTTGAACCAACCACCTTAGGTCCTGGGTCGACTATTTGCCAGGCAAACGCCGCTGTGCTATCTCTCCGGCCCCTGACCCAAAGTCTTTCAAAGCTGGAGTAAGAGAAGGGAGGCTGAAAGAAGAGAACTGAAAAATACTGTGTATCATAATCCCATTTTTAAATTAGAATTAAGTGCTGCTGAGTTGAGGTAGTTCACAGTTCTTGTAGGAAATCTGAGCTGTGTGAAGCAGTTGTAAAAAGAACAATCAGAGCCTTCATATCACAGGTCAAGCTTAAACCCATAAAAGTGCCTCTTGTTTCAGGCCACTCAGTCTAGGACTGTTTTCCAGTGCTAATATTAATTCAGATATTTTCAACATGTAAGAAATGAAATAATATTCATCTCTTTGTAGTTTACTGGTCACCCTGATCCCTGGGTACATGGACAAGAAAACAAATGAGAAATATATCTGTGTTAGCCAGATAATCTATTGTTTACATTAGTAAATGGCTAATCCCAAAGCACATATTCGTGTAGCAGGATAACACATGCGAGACAAGGAAAGCCCCTATTAACGGAACAATTTTGAAATTAGTGCACACTATGGCATGTGCTACATTGTCAGCAATGCCCCAATCAATTTACATACACAGCATCATGGAAACCTCCTAATATTGCGAGATAGGTACTATTATTAGCTCCATTTGACAGAGGCGATCAAAGCACAGAAGCTTCAGAAACATGACTCAGGGCAGAGCCAGGATTCTAAACCAGGAACTGGAGCTCTAACCACCGTGCTCTGTCAAGAAAAATTTTCTTAAAAAGAATTTACCACAGTCTTATTTAAGCAGAAAGGTCATTACACTCTTTACACTAAGTAGCTTAAAAAGAATTTGTTCAGGAACACAGTTAATCACAAGGAAGTGATGGCTACATACAAGAAGTCTAGAAAAGAATATGAGAGTTAATTTGTCTCGCCTTTTTATTTCATCTGAACAACCTACAATAGGTATTTTGGGTAGAGATGGAAGAAGAAATTAGTCTGACCTTTTCTGTCTCACTTGAACAACTTATGACAGGTACAGCAGGTAGGACATTTGTCTTGCACACCGTCAACCTGAGTTCAGACCTTGGCATTCCATATGGTCCCCTGAGTCCACCAGGAGTAATTCCTAAGTGCTGAGCCAGGCATAATCCCTGAGCACTGTTGGGTATGCCCTCCTCCCCCAAATCCTTAAGTTCTGGTAAAAATATAGGTGCATTGCTTTCTTATTTTAGGGAAAAGAAAAATTTCTTAAACTTGATTCAAATACTAACAAGAGATTAATAAATTTGACCATATTTGTTGTTTCTACTCACTTGAATAAATCTTTAATATAAGACAAGTATAAACTGAGAATATATTTATATCTTATACAGCCAATGAAGAATCATTAGTAAGAATACTTACTTTAGAAATCAATGAGAAAAGGACAAGTCAAAAATGGACCAAAGACATGAACAGATATTTTACAGAAAGAAGTAAGTATGGCCCACATACACAGATACACATTCTGACTATAAGTGAAAAAATGCTAATTATTATATAATTGACACCTTGTATCTATTACATGGGCAAAAAATGAGACAAGCAATAATTAAAAGTATTAGAGAAGTGGCAGATGTCTTGAATCTCTTATAACTTGCTGGTGGAAGCATTGGTACCAATAAAGAAACATTACGGTATTATCTTGCACAAGATACATTACCCAGTAACTCCTCTCTTACTTAAAAAATTCTTGTTCATATGTACTTAGATATATACACAAGAATGTTCACACAGAGATCCAAGAGATTTTAGAGGTTGCCTTGCATGTGGTAATCCCAGTTTAATCGCTGGCACTGCAGGATTCCCCTGCCCTACTGGAAGCAATTCCTAACCACCACCAGCTTTTGCTCTAAGCCCCCACTGTTCCCACAAAGGAAAATGAATACTCAAGTATACTTTGGACTTGAAAAAAATAAGTGGAAATGACCTTCATGCCTTTTTAATCATGGTGATTACAACATGGAAATGACAATCCTGGGTATTAGAATTGTAGCTATCTACAACAGGATGAATTGTGATGATATAACAGTAAGTGAAAAAAAGTCCCAAAAAATAATGAATGAAATAAACTATATTATTTAAGTATTCCTATACGTAGTACAGCAAATAAAAATACAAGGGAATAATAAAGACAAAATTTAAGGTAAAATTTCTTCTGAAAGGGAGGCAGTGGAATGGAACGGGGAAGTAGTATAGATAGATAAATATAGATAGATAAAATTTGTTAAACTGGGGCCAGAGCAATAGCACAGTGGTAGGGCGTTTGCCTTGCAAACAGCTGATGCAGGATGAACTTAATCCTGGGCGTCTCATATGGTCCCCCAAACCAGCAACAATTTCTGAATGCATAGCCAGGAGTTACCCCTGAGCGCCATTGGGTGTGGCCCAAAAACGAACAAAATTGTTAATACTGTAGGTTTTTGTTGTTTTATTTTCCATGTTCTTGAGTTGTGTAATGAAGTTCCTGAGACAATAATTATTTCATGAACAAAGGATTATGACTAACTCAACTCTATACACCTGACATTATCCCTTCAAAGATAGAGAAGGTACCTAGAAATCTGTTAAGTCAAAGAACATGAAAAAAGGAATAAAAACAATTCTGAACCAATAAGCACAGTTATATTGTTGGACTTACTTCCACAAAATTTCCAGCATATACTTCTTCCAAAGTGACTTCTAGATCTACAATAATATCACTTCCTCTTGGTATATTTCTGTCTTGTTGACGAGGGTTTCCTCCAAACATGAAACCAAAGTCTCCAAAGAAGCTATAGGTAAGTGTAAGATTATCAGGAACAAAAAGGACAGTTCGTACCTTAAAATTAAGTGTTCTTTCATTGAAAAATTAATGCACTTTATCTACATGTTGTGCAAATGTTTGATACATTGGAGCCATATATTTAACACATTTTTCATATATTATCAATTTTATTGTCTCTATCATAAAAGATTTTTATCTTTTAATATGTACCATGCACAGAAGTTCAGTGCCAATGAATCCAAACAGGTTCAACCAATTAACTATGCTTTACATCAATAATTGGATATGATACTGAGAAAGTATACAGTCAATAAAAACCCAAAAATTATCTTAATAGTAATTTTGAATACTATAATCACTTTATGTCCTTTTTAGACACCAAACTTGGTAAAAGCAGCTATTACTCTGTACAAAAATCTTAGGCCATAATTAAATATGCTAAAAAGTATCACCTTTAGTGAAGAAACCCTAGCCTAGACCTTAGAGAAAAGGAAGTATTAGTGTTCCTTCTTGACCAAAATATTTTTTTTTTTTTTTGCCAGGGGAGAGCGCGCACGCAGTCCCCCACTACCATAAATTATGCAGTCGAGTTTCCCACATGTGGGGGAATCGCAGGGGTCAGCACGCCCGGAGTGCAATGGGCGAGCCTCACCCTGGGGAAACCACCTTCGTGATCATGGAATCGCCCCTGCCAGGTAAGCATAAAATACATTTCTTAAGTACGAAAGCAAAACTTCAAATTGGATATGTAACTTAACTGTGCAGGTACCCTAATTTTAATATGGGGCTAGAGAGATAGTACAGTGGGGAGGGTATTTGCCTTGCACATTCTGGGGAATTCTCTAAATCTTACATTAAATAGAAAGGAGGAGTTAAGCAGAGAGGGCAAAGGGAATTAGAAGCTTTTTTCTTTCTGAATCCCTCGGTATTACTTCAAATAGCTAACACAAAGAACCACTTCCCTTGCAGGTGTAAAATCAACCTGTAGGAAGAAAATACTCCATTCTACTTACTTGCATATCTTTATAAGTTCTGAGAATTTAAACTGGTGCCCTCAACATCACTATGGTATTTTCTATGCAATATTGATTCTTACTCTTCATCGAGAAGGGTTCACAAAATTTATCAGAATTTGAAGCCCCCACCCCAAATAAATACCTGTCCCCAGAGAAATGCACACTCAAACTTCTTTTTTTTTAATATATATCTTTATTTAAGAACCTTTTGGTTATACTAGATGCATACTCAAACATCTTATTTTTGTCTTGAAGCTCTAAATGGGTCAGAGTGGTAGCATAATGGTAGGATATTTGCCTTGCACCCAGCTGACCCAGGATGAATGGGGGTCTGATCCCTGGCATCTCATATAATCCCCTGAGCCAGGAGCAATTCTGAGCACAGAGCAGGAAATAACCCTTTAGCACCGTCGGGTGTAGCCCAGAAAACCAACCCCCCCCCCCCCAAAAAAAAAGAAAAGAAACTCCAAATAAAGAACTCCTAGAATATGGCGCCATCAGGGCACATGGGAATTCAAAGGTCAATAAAGAGGATCTCAAAAAGCAAAGAGGAAAGAAGTACTTATTATTCCAGTCATTCAGCATTCCCATAAGCTGTCCACAGCAGGAGATAAGAAGCCTCTATCTACAACCTTTTCCCAATGTTTATTATCATAATCGTTCCTTTCCTGTTAATAGGCTGTAAGGGACAGTTCTCAAGATTGGAATGATAGTACAGCATATAGGGCATTTGCCTTGCACACAGCCAACCCAAATTCAATTCCTTACACCTCATATGATCCCCAGAACGTGCCAGAGTACAGAGCCAGGAGTAAGCCCTAAAAACCTCTGGGTGTGACCCCAAAACAAGACCAATAAAAAAGATAGGCAGTTCTGATATAGGAGTAACGATTTCTCTTTCTGCTTACAAGAATATTTTTGCAGATTCCAAGACAACAAGTAGTCAAGCAGAAACTAAACTTCATCATGTATCCCCTTTACAATGGTTGGGGTTGATTTGTCTGATCTGGTTGGCTTTAGGGACAATCCTTTAAGTGTTCCCTGTCTTTTCTGGAGCTTTGTGAATAAAACATTAAATACTTGCCACTTTTGACCAATGTTCAATCTTTGAACAAGGGAGCAGTTACTCTATACATTTCAGCTGGGTTAATTACTTACTGTGAAAATATGTCTCCATGGGAGCTCTGATGACCATCTTTTAAACCCTCTTCACCGTAAGTGTCATATTGTTTCCGTTTCTCACTATCTGACAGAACCTGGGGACAAAACAGTGAAGTTAAAGATCTTTCATAACTTAGTAATACTTAGTTAAGATTCATTTACACACACACACACACACACACACACACATGCATGCACACACACAAACATACACACAGGTTAGTTTTACTCTAATTGCTAAGTGGGATATTACATTTAAGAATATAATTTTTTTCTTTTTCTGGGGGGTGGGTTGGCCCATATCCAACAGCATTCAGGGGCTACTCCTGGCTCTGCGCTCATAAACTGCTCCTGGAAAGCTCAAGGGACCATATGGCATGCCAGGGATCAAACTCACGTCTGTCCCAGGGTGGCTGTATGCAAGGCAAATGCTCTACATGTGCTATTGCTCTGGCCCTGGGAATATAATTTTTTAAGCGTGACATTAAGCACATTTATGAAGTTATTTTGATAGACTATGTTCTTTCATATATTCTTCATTAGTAATTTTCACATTGCTCAAACACGTTTGTAATGTGATCAAAAGTTACCTCATCATATAGAAACCTTATCTGAACCAATTTAGAAATGGCAGAGTTCCCTGCATCAGCACCAGGAATCAAACTTTCCCCAGGGGAGGCCCTAATACTGCTATAGCACCAATTTGCTCCAGGATAGGTTCATATGACACTTTGATAACAAGGAAAAAGCAACAACTTGATCTAAGGACAGGTTGCCCTACCTCACCACCTAACAGTGGGATGAAATCAGAAGACGGTCTGTCCTAGGATCTGTACAAAAACAAAGATCTCTAATTACAGAAGACTGATTAAGATAATCACAACTGAGCAGAACTTTTCCTGGGACCATAAAGAAAGACTTTCTCCTAGGCTTCGTCCTAGGATCTGTTCAAAAACCAAGATATCTAATTACAGAAGACTTTTTTTTTCTTCTTGGATTTTGGGTCACACCCAGTGACACTCAAGGGTTACTCCTAGCTTTATGCTCAGAAATCACTCCTGGCAGGCTCTGGGGACCATATGGGATGCCGGGATTCGAACTGCTGTTCTTCTGCATGCAAGAAACACCTTGCCTCCATGTTATCTCTCGTCCCCTAATTAAAGACTTTGACAACTGTGAACCATAGAACATGAATCATCTTGTTCTGCCTCATATTTCATGTCTTCCTATAATTTGAGAAAAGAAAAATAGGAAATGGATGGGACTCAGGAACACTGAGTAGAAATAACAAATGGTCAGCTCTAACTACCCACACCAAAGTCAACAACAATAGAATCAAAAGACCCAACTATAACAAGATAAACACAAAATGGACCTTTTACACTGGCAGTCAGGGGGCTAAGGGTGAAGGTATGAGATTCATGTGGGAAGTACGGTAGAGGGAGGTCAATAGTGGTGGTGGGACTGGCCCTAATTCACTGTCACAATGTGCTTGAACTAAAACTGAAAGACCTGTAATTCACATTGGTCTCAATAAAAAATTAAAAAATTCTTATCTGAGAGCCAGAGAGATAACTGTCGTACACAGTTAAGTTGCTTGTCTTGCATGCAGCCAGTCCTGTTTTGATTCTCTGCACTTCATATGGTCCTGTGAGCATCACTAGGAGTTACTCTTCAGAAAAGTCAGTAATCAGTCCTGAACACTGCACCAGGTGTGGTCCAAAACAACCCCCCCCCCCAAATCCTATTTGAGATGAACAAGGTGGTTCTAAAAATGAGGGCAGTAATTGAAAAAGGTGAGATGAATTCCTCAGTCATATGCTTTTAATTATTTGCTATATTATCTAAGGATCTGACTATGATAGATGGTCAATAGTGGCAGACGCAGCAAATCAGGTCATAAAATGTTCTCATTCCTATTTCCGTACTATATTCCTATCTCTCTTGCTGATCATATTCTCCATATCCCACAAAAACATTAAGAAAATGGCAAGTCAAAGGAATCAAATAAGCCATTCAAAAAGCTCTATACTGCTATGGTTTCATATACTCTTTTTCATTTTTTGGTGAATGAGAAAATTCATATATATCCAAACAATTTGCATAAGATATATAAGTATGTGTGTGCTATCTGCCATGTTTATGTTTGTAACATCTTGCATTAGAATTTCAGAAAGTTAAAAAATTACTCCATGAAATGTGTTCAAAATGAATTCCTGGGGCTGGAAAGATAGCATGGAAGTAGGGCATTTGCCTTGAATGCAGAAGGATGGTGATTCGAATCCCGGCAACCCATATGGTCCCTGAGCCTGCCAGAAGCCCTTTCTGAGCATTGAGCCAGGCGCAATCCCTGAGCGATGCTGGGTGTGACCCAAAACACAAAAACAAAAATAAATTTTCACAAATCAAAAAAGACTTTCTGAAATTTCAATAAGTGTGTGGAAAACTGCAAATACAGACACAGCTTTATGGCAACTCATTGGGCCTACTCCAAACATAACAATGAAATATAAAACAATTAAGTAAGCTTCTATATCATTTAAAATCTGCCTTCACTATGCAAATGAAAAGCCTCCCTTCCACTTAGACCAGTTTAGTACATATTATAAACCAATATAATTTTTAAGTAACTCTGTACTTTATTTTTTTAGTTTGTATTTGGCCCATACCTGACATTGGGCAGGACTTAGTCCTGGCTCTTCACTCAGGAGTCCTGGCGGACTTGGGGGACCAGTGGATCAAATGCAGGTTAACCACTGAAAAATATAAGGGCCTTACCCTTTATACTATTGCTCTAGTATAGTAATTCTATATTTTTAAGCCATTTCTTCAACCTTTTTAAATTCCTGTTTAAACAGCCAACTATAGAGAAGTTATTTTGAATGCATACTTGTGTTGGCATAAGTAAAGATTTAGAATTGGCTATGCCAAATTGTCCATGTGATGTAGAAAGATCCACAGTAAGAATGTACTATGATGTATTTAGAGAGATAAAGAGAAATTGAGTACGCAGGGAGTGAATAGCAAACACACACACTCACAAGTAAATATATTTACTAATTTTGCCATACTTGGTGGTATCTAGAGCTCTGTGCTCAGAGATCACTACAGGAGGAATTGAGGGACCATCTGTGAAGCTGAGGATCAAACCCAAATTGGCCACATGCAAGACATATGCCCTACCCATTGATACTATCATTCTGTCCCAAGACTATTTTTAAATCAGTTCAGAAACATCAGAGGCTATTTTAATAACCTCCCCCAAGTATCCTTAATATTATGAAGGTTAATATTAATCTCAGAACCATTTACTTCTCTACATTACTGGTGTTTTTGGGGGGGAGGTTGGGGGTGTCTAAGCCAAACTAGGCTGTGCTCAATGGCTATTCCTAGCTCTCAGTTCAGAAGTGACTCCTGGCAAAGCTTGGAGGATCATCTGTGGTGCTAGGGATTCACACTGAGGTCAGCCATGCACAAGATAAATGCTTTACCTTTCTGCACTATCTCCCAGGCTCTTTATTGTTCTTACAACTGAAGAATAAAACTATATTACCTGTTTTGGAAATTTTTTTAAAGTCCCCAATTCAAAGGTCAGCCAACCCAGAGTCTCCACTATTTAAAATCCCAGTAGTGCAGCATCAATTTCAGTTTGGCAGGGAAAACATAGTAAAAGTCTCTTCAGCTTTACTGGAATTCAGGTTGTGAACACCAATTTATCTAAGTTTGAATATTATAAAGGAAAACTAATTTGAACTAGAAAGTTCCTTAAAGTTAAGATGCAATCTTATAAACAGCCCATGAAAATAGCATGCTAGATCACAACTAGATAACAGAAGATGTTTTAAAGAGTCTAATAAAGACTGGAAGATAGTTCACAAGGTAGAGGTTTCCAAATTTACCTGGTCTATCACCCCTTCGCAATTTTTTTTTTTGTTTGTTTATCGGGCCACACCCATTTGATGCTTAGGGGTTACTCCTGGCTAAGCGCTCAGAAATTGCCCCTGGCTTGGGGGGGATCATATGGGATGGCAGGGGATCGAACCGTGGTCCTTCCTTGGCTAGCGCTTGAAAGGCGCTAGCTTACCTCTAGCGCCACCTCACTGGCCCCGCAAAAATTTTTTTGTTTAAAAAATACTCAGTATTCCCCTGGACATATCCTTTTTAAAAGTAAACAGCGTGTAACCCAACTGCATCTGAGGTTACTACCAACCCTCCCCACTATATTCTGAATCATTTCAACTTTCTCCAGGGGTCAATATCACCCACTCTAAGACTGCTCAAGGGCCAGAGTTCCATCCATAGCACTGATAGCTCCCAGCACATGAGACTGAATTAACATCACTGAACTGAGTATTGACTTTTCTCTCCCCTGCTGGGCCTCTGGACTGTGAGCTGTCCTTCTAGAGCCCCCATTTCCCATCATCAAATAAAGAACAAAGTAAACTCTTAATATCAGCTTCCTAATATTTTTTGAGTATTGGGCTTCTAATAATGTGACTGTTCATGGTAAATATAGTGTAAAAAGACTCCTTTTTATTTTTGTTTTTATTTTTAGGCCACACCCAGCAACGTTCAGGGGTTATTCCTGGCTCTGCACTCAGAAATCACTTCTGGCAGGCTTGGGGACCATATAGGATGCCAGGGATTGAATCCAGGTTCGTCCCAGATAGGCCATGTGCAAAGCAAACACCCTACATCTGAGCTACTGCTCTGGCCCTAAGACTAAATATTATTAACAAGAAATGCAATATTCTATAATTTGAGTGTCCACTAAGTAGGAATTTCAGTCTTCAGAGTTCCTAAAGTTATCAAGATAGGGAAACCTATTAGCTCTAGGTTTTAGCTGGGGATAAATTGAGGCTATCAATCATTTCCCTTAATTTAGGAGAGCTTGGTATTCTTCCTTCTTTTTGCATACTTTTTATACTGAAATATTTTCCGGATGTTTCTGGTCTTATCACCATGTAGGATTTTAATTTGAATCCACAAGCTTTATTCTAGAAATTTGGGGGCTAATTTTTGTGTCCTTTTAGAAAAGAGAATAAATAGTAACTATGGCTAACAACATTATTATATATAGTGTGGTAGACATGTTAATTAACCAAAGGAGCAAGTTCATAATACATTTCAAAGCATCACAATGCATACTTGAAATATATTATGCTTTTCCTACTTGAAATATATTATGCTTTTCCATCAGTTATATCTCAGTAAAGCTGAAATATAAGACCACACACCTCTTATTTTCTTTTTAGACAAAATGTGAATAACATATACAAAATAATTATATAAAAATTATGAAATGCTTATTTAACATTTTTCACCATAGTCTGAAATAGTTTGTATATAATAGTTTGTTGGGTTTTTTTTTTTTTTTTTTTTCTGTGCCATACCCAGCAGTGCTCAGGGATAACTCCTGGCTCTGCTCAGAAATCACTCCTGGCAGGCTTGGGATACCATATGGGATGCCAGGAATCAAACCCAGGTTGGGCATGTGTGCTATTGCTCCAACCCCCATGTGTATAATAGTTTTTAAAGGGGTAAATCACTTAGAAATATTCCTGCATTGATTAGAAAAAAGTAAAAGAGAAATAGAAACAAGAATAAGTTCAAATCAACAGTATTTCATAGTAGTGATTAAAACAGATGGTATAGGGACTGGAAAAATAGTACAGCAGATGTGTGCTTGCCCTGCATGCAGCCAACCCAGGCTCACTTACCTCCATCCTATATGGTCCCCCAAGCACTGCCCAGAGTGATCCATCTGCTGTGGAGCCAGGACTACCCCTGAGAACTTTGTGGCCCTGAACCCTCCAAAATTAAATAAATAAAATATACTAGATAATATATATAAAGATAGATCATTAGTCTAGAGGTAACAAATTTACACTATTCTTGCAAGTATAAGAGCTTATTGGGTCAGAGAGCAAGTATGGACGTTAAGGCATTTGCCTTGCATGTGGCCAAGTCTAGTTCTATTCATGACATGTTATATGGTCCCGAGTGCTGTCCAAAGTGAGCAGAACAGAAGATAGCCCACGTTTTAATTGACAAAGACTTTTTATTTGAATTATTCAAATTTTATATAAAGGAAAATGCACATATAATTATGAAATGTTCAACTTGTCTAGAAAAATTAAATGATCTCACAACACAGAAACTGCAATTTGTTGGCAAGAACTGGCTGGAGATGAATAACAGATATTCCCATGGAATGGTCTAAGAAAGTTTCAATGATCACAGTCCTTATCAATCTCAAATGATCCCCAACATGAAGAGAGAATGTTCAGTGTCATCCTTCATCTGACACTTTGCTGCACATTATGTGTTGAATCCATTCAATTATGTGGATTTGCAATTGTCATTTACAATTTTTTTTCTAGTTCTACTTCCCAAATTGACTGACTGATAACCAGTGTATTTACTAATTTATTAATCACACTTTCATTCTTTTAAAAGGTTTTGGGATTTTTTGTACTAAATGGAACATCTAGTACAATATAGTTATGAGTACTATTTAATTTTATCTACTATTAAAAAAATAAACAAAAGAGCCAGAAAGAGAGAAGGCACTTGTCTTACATGCAAATGATCTCAATTCAATCCTTGGCACTGTATATGATTCCCTGAGCACAGAGCCAAGAATCATGAGCACCACCAGGTATGGCCTAAAAGTCAGGAGAAAATCTAAAAGAGGAAAATGTTTCTCTGTTTTACATGTTTTTTTTCCTATATCTGCAGGTTTTATTCATAGTTTATCTTTTTTCCTAACTCACCTCATAAGCAGCACCCAGATCTTGGAATTTTTCTTGAGCTTGTGGATCATCGGGGTTCCTGTCAGGATGAAGCTGCAGAGCTAGTTTTCTGTAGGCCTTTTTAATATCCTTTATAGAGGCACTGCGTGGCACACCCAAGATCTTATAGAAATCTCGCCTGGGGAAAGGGAAGGAGAGAATACTGCATTATATATTTTTCTTTACATCTAGAGCTGTGTCTAAGCATATAGATTAGAAGAATGAAGGTATGATACTTACACACGTACAAAAATAACTAAAAAGGGACCACACTGTATAGAGTAGCATATTGAAATTATCAAAATGAGAGGTGATGTACTTTTTTGAGCAAGACTACAATTATGCAAAACACCTGCAGCATTCCTCAAATTGTTTTATCTCTAACAGTCACAGGTTATTTTCAAGAATAATCCTATTAACACAATTTAACTCTTTCTTTTCCTTTATTACTAACTTTAGATGACCTTTTGTTTTCAAAAGTCAAATATCCTTCCAATCTGATCTTTGTTATTGAAGATGATCATGTTATATATATTCTAATAGTCATACTCTTGTAATGTTAAAGATGAAGTGACCAAGCATGGAGGTAAGACATTTGCTTTTCATGCAGAAGGTCGGTGGTTCAAATCCTGGCATCCCATATGATCCCCTGAGCGCTGCTGGGTGTGACACAAAAAACAAACAAAAAAATACAAAACAGAGTCTTTGGGGCCGGAGAGATAGCATGGAGGTAAGGCGTTTGCCTTTCATGCAGAAGGACAGTGGTTCGAATCACGGCATCCCATATGGTCCCTTGTGCCTTCCAGGGGCGATTTCTGAGCAAGAGCCAGGAGTAACCCCTGAGCGCTGCTGGGTGTGACCCCCCCCCCCAAAAAAAAAAGATGAAGTGACCAAAGTCAGAGGTTATTAAAAAGGCAAAGTAAGAGACTAAATGAAAACTGATAAAAAATAACAATTGGGTCTGAGGCCCCTTTAGTGTTTTTGCTAAAATACAGAGAAAGCACCAAACTTGAAATGATACTAATTTGTTAAGGTCAAGTCTTAACATAGACACTTAATTAAAGCCCATATGCACACGCCTGAACATCTCAGCAGTTGCAAATATGCTTATGGTATGAGCTGGAAGATAAGGCAGGGATCCACTAATTTCCTTTCCAGGAACTATGCTGGTAAATAGAAGGTAAAGGGGGACTTTGAAAGAAGAACCCAATGGGAAGCTAGAAAAAGAGGGTAATAAAGTTTCAGGGCAAGGATCATATCCAGTTCATAAAAGACACCAAAAAATAATTGTTGGACAAAATGAATCCACATCCTCACAAAAATCAATTCCTTTTTCCAGTCATTCTAGCCACCTGAAGTTCTATCTCATAATGCACTCAATAGAGGAAGAGTAATCTGTTCACAGTGGAGACACCAGTACAGTAGCAATGATCATTTTAAGATGCATTTAGAAGAGCCAGAGCAATAGCACAGCAAGTAGGGCATGTTGCATGCAGCCAGCCCAGATTTGATCCCTGAATCCCCATATGTTCCCCTGCCCTACAAGGAGTCATCCCTGAGCACAGAGCTAGGAGTAAGCCCTGAGCACCTCCAGGTGTGGTCCAAAAGAACAAAAACAAGTCAAAAAAGCATTTAGGGGAAACGCAGATGGGACACAAAAGACAGAACATTAAAAAAAAAAAAAGGATTTCTTAAATAGTCAAATTTAGCAATATCATTTAAGCATTGCATATATGTGTTTTACAAGTAGCGTACCCCCCCCCAAAAGTACTGTCCCCAAAGGATTCCATGAAGTTGAATTTGGTACGTCATCCTCCCGCCAAATCTGTATGGAATTGATTATCTCTTGTGAGAAAAACCCAAATACATAGTCACTGAAATTAGTAACAAAAGAGAGAACTATAAAGAGTGAAGCTCCCAGTAGGCTTAATAAAATATAGTCAACATCTCAGAAAAATAGAAGGAAGTAAGTGATAGCTAGTATAGGCTAGCCTCAGCATTAGGTTCCCAAGAGACTCTTTTATGAATGAAGCTTATAGTGACAGTATTGACATTTACCTTGATGTTTTGTCTTAAACATCTTAGGCTACTCAGAAAGCATACTGTGAAAACTAATAAACACCTCTTAGAAGACGATTTTTAAATAAACTTTAGATCTTTCACAAGAAAAAAGCAAAGCTTTTTATAAGCTGGGGGGGGGGGGATTGAGATTAAACAGATTTTTAAAGATCTGCTAGGTCACACTTTCTCCATCTCATGCAACTTTTATAGAGTTCCAAGCGAAGACTCGACGATGGCCCGCATGTTAAAAGAAGAACACGCTGTCTCATTCTGTGGCCGCTCGACTTACACATACAGGATCATGAATTTAAAAAGACTGGAAGGATCCTCCCAGTGTTCACGGGGTCCCACCTTCCTTTCACATCGCCGGCACTTGATTATCAAGTTACAAGAAGAATTGAGGGGATTCCTTCAAGGTCACCCAATCACTCCTAAGTGAGACGGGGTAACCCGCGGGCTGCTGTGCAGGCTCTTTCCCTTCCTAATACCTACACCATTCGGATTCCCAAGGACTGCAAAAGACTGCAAAAGAATGCAAAAAAGCACGATGACAGCTGGTGCTCAACGACTGCAAGAAGCCTACCAAGCCCAAGGTTCGGCTCTGTGGGAGGTCGGCCTTGCTCTCCCAACCCAATTCCTTCGGCCCCAACTTGCTTCTTTGCATTTCGTCCGTCCCCCCACTTGAATGTCACCCGATGCCCCCACCGTGGCCCACGTTTCAGAGCAGGCACAAGACTGGAACCGAACTCTCCCTCACCCCGTCCTTGGGGGCGAACTGAGCTCTCCGGGTGGCGGTTTCGCTCCTGCACGCCGCCAGCGAGGCCACCCGGTGCCCAGCCAGGCCCAGCTCCGCGTCCGCAGCCTGGCAATGCCCCCCTGTTCCTCCTGATCCTCCTCCTCCTCCTCTCCAGATCACCCCCCTTTCCGCAGCCCGGACCGGCTCTCACCCACCCGGCGACGACGGCCCCGAGGAGGTAGAGCAGCAACAGGCAGAAGGTGCCCAGGTTCTGCGGGGCCATGGCTTCGGCTCGCAGACACCCCGCCGCGCCGGCTCCGGCTGGCCAGCAGCACCCCCGCACCCCGAGTCCGAGAGGCCGCCTCTCCTCGCGCAGGGTCTTCCTTTCCTTCCACTCGGGCCCGGCGGCAGCTGGCGAGCCCCCGATTCGACCAGCCAGCCGGCCCACTTCCCGGGAGTCCCGAGTCCCGGAGCGAGCGAGCGAGACGCCAGCCAATCGCCGCGCACCTCGTAGCCAATCAGCGCGCTACACTTCACCTCGAGGCAGCGCGGGCGGCCAATCAGGAGAGAGGACGTCGGAGACGCGCGCCGCCACGGAAAACTCACTCGGGCGGGTTGAGGCTATTACGTCAAAGTCGCGGCGACCGGAGTCTCCCCGGCGAAGGTGCCGGCGAGTCCGTTCCTCACCCCCCTCCCCACCCGCCAGCCCGCCCCGTTCGGACTCTTCACCAATCAACGGGCTCTTCTTCCAGACTGGCCAATGATGAGCGGAAGGTCCATCGTAGCTCCGCCTCTCGGAAGTTCTTTCAGGGGCGCTGGGATTTAGGTGACTTAAGGGCCTGAAACCGTCACTTCGGATCTATGCTCCGACAGCCGCATCACTTAAGCCTTAAGAGATGCTAAAGAATATTGTGAAAAACAGTAAGAAGAAGAGGTGACATTGGTGGTGGGAATGTTGCACTGGTGAAGAGGGGGTGTTCTTTATATGACTGAAATCTAATCAATCATATTTGTAATCAAGATGTTTAAATAAAGATATGATATAAAAATTAAAGAAGTGAAAAATGAAAAGGATTCCTCCTTTTCTTCTGAAATAGAACAGGGGGAAGGAGAGTAAGAAGAGGGCAAAGAATAGTAAGAAGGGGAAGAAGAAAAAGGAGGAAGAAGAGAAGGAAGAAGAAAAAGAAGAGAAGAATAAAGAAGACAAGAGGAGGAGGCTAAGGATGTGGTTCAGTTTGTAGAATAGATGACCTATATATCTCAATGGCCAGATTTGATCCCAAATGATCTCATGTCCATGCTCTATTTTTCTCACAAATTGTATGAATTCAATATATCTGTATGTATAAAATATGTGATATACGTATGCATACTAACTTCTAATAAAGCTACTGTAAAAAAAAGATGCTAATTTTGCCTTTCCTGACGAAATCTAATAGAACATTGTCTTGTTTTCACAGAGGAAGAGTCTGGAGGCCCCATAGACTAGACCCTTAAATTTGTTCATGCCTAAGACATTTTATTTTAGGGCAATATTGTGAAAAGAAAAAAACATTCCTAGATCACATCTGCCAAATGCTCAGGCATCACTCCTCACGTGATTTAGGGGAACCAGATGGGATGTTGGGGAATGACCCTATGTCAATAGCAAGCCAGGCAAGCACCTTACCTGTTGTATTCTCTCCATGGGCCCCCAGGTATTGTGAAATTTTCATGGGAGAAATGGCTGTATGTCGTTACAGACCGTATGAACAACCAGACAACTGCACAGTAAGTGTGTAATGAATAACATTATTAAGGGAAGAGGAGAGGTCCAACTCTTTCCTGTTCAACCCATTGAACTATTATATTATTCTGCCCTATACCCTCCTCCCATGCCTATATTCTCAATGTCTTCTTTCTTCCTCCTTTATTTTACAGAAGTCAGCGCATGCCATCCTCCTGCTTAAAAGCCTGGAATAGCTTTTATTCATTTGGAATTAAAACACCAGTTTTGGGGAAGAGGTGGAGTAAGCAAACCTGGTGGTTCTCAGATTTCGTATTCAGGAATCACTCACTCCTTGTGGATTCTGGGGATAATATGTGATGTGGGGAACTGAGCCCAGGTGGGCTGTATGCCAGAAAAACGACCTACCTTCTGTACTGTCACTTGGGCTCTGAAACACTACCTTATACTTAGCTTATAAATTATTATCTGTGCCCATAAGCCTAGATGTATGATGTATACATTTATGTAGTATGCTCCTTATCATATACCTGTAAAAACCAGATTCCTGGCTCATTTTGGAATGCACCACACTTATTTTTGTTTGTAGCCTTTATTCTGACTCTCCTTTAGATCCTAATATGGGTGCTCCTTTGTAAAACTCAGATATTGGGGGCCAGATTGATAGCACAGCAGTTAGGGCATTTGCCTTGCACGCAACCAACCTGGGTTTGATTCCTGGTATCTCATATGGTCCCCTGAGCCTACCAGGAGCGATTTATTAGCACAGAGCCAGGAATAATTGCTGAGCACTGCCAGGTGTGGCCCAGAAACAAAACAAATAAAACAAACCCCAAACCATCAGATAGCAACTTAAGTGCCACTGCCCCAGAGAATACTTTCCTGACTATTAACCCTCTCCTTTCTCAGTACTTAATTTTTATCTAATTTGCTTAGTCTCTACCCCTATCCATCACATTGACACAGAATGCCAATTTCCTAAGGCCTTGAATTTGAACTGTTCTGTCTCGTATTATAGAACAGTAATTTAGAGCAAAACCTGCTACAGAGTAAAGTTGCTTTGACTGATCTTTCAATGTTGGCTTATTTTTCAGGCCTTGCTCAAGTTCTGCATTGGACATATCCCATTTACCTACCCCTAATGTTCATTCTCAGCATCGCTTACTATTAGAAAGTATCTTTTATTTTCTCAATATGCATTACTATTCCTCTATTATGATCTATACTCCAAGAAAAAAAATCTATCACTTCCTGCTGTCCCCCACTCTTATACTACCATCGTATTGTCTACACCTTGCCAGACTCTAATAATTACTGTTGCACAAAACATGATGAGGACATCTGCTCAATGTCATCAATCCATTTATGGTGCAGCTTGAATCTGTTAGAATCAAACCCCATGCTCTTTACCTTTTAACAGTATGCAGTAACAATGAAGAACTAGTTACTGCTTTCAGGAAGATATCTACTGGGCTGAGAGCTCAATAAAAGAGGAAGAGATTTTGTTCTGTGATTTTATTTACCATTGCATCTCCCAGAAATGAACCAAGGAAATGGGAAAAGACCAACAAACCACAAAGTGGAGACTTAAAGGACCCGGTGATCTTTTTTTCCTTTCCCTATAGGATGGAATCCAGAAAAGTTTTATAAACATCTAAACAAGGCAAGAAAGCTAATGGTATCAAGGAGCTAATGACCATGGGAAAGGACTCCCAGGACTAAACTCAGGACTAAATGACCTTGGTTTGTACTTTGCGTTTTGAGTTCAGGATTTACTTCTGGCTCTGCAACCAGGGATCATTCCTGAAGGGGTTCAGATGGCCACATGAGGTTCTGGAGATCAAATACGGGTCACAGATCGCCTAAGGTTTGTTTGCTTGTTTGTTTAATGCTCTTTAAATGCATGCAATGGTGTGTCTCATGGAGAAGAGAACACTGGAATAGGTTAGAATTTCTTGCTCTAGCAAGCGCAAATTATGTCAGACAGTTTTGATCCACCTGCCACAGAGTGTTGCTGGCAATGGCCCGAGTTTTGTTTATCTCAGCCAGTCTTTGGCTGTGCGGTTCTGTTGAGTGTTGCTTTTCAGTTATCTGCACATTGTTTTCATCAGTGAAACAGAAGGGCTTTGGGGAAGACTGCAATAATGCTACTAGAGTGCTTTTACAGTCATCCCACAGTAAGCCTTATATAGATGTCAGTTGTCACATATTACTGATCACACAGCTAACCTCACGATCAGCTGTTGACTAATCACATGGCCCTGAAGCAAAAAAAACAAACAAACAACAACAACAAAAAAATAACTCCATAGCCCTTTGAGTTAAAAAGTGAGGCTCCATCCAACATGGAGGATGTTAGGACTCCATCACCATCAAACTGGCCTCTTTCTTTTTTGAAGTGATTTGAAAAAACTAATTTAATAATCATATTTTTTTTAATTTTCTTACTGCAATTTTTTTACCTTGAAATATTTAGTTTAATAGACACAGGCTGACTATTGCCTAAGGTTTCAAAAGCTTAAAATTATCATTGAATCTAGAAACAATATGCTATAAATGACATAAGAAAATGGAATGAAATATTTCTGTCATTCTAAGTATTTTAATGATGCGTATTATTAATACATTTTGCAGTTTTCCACCTGTATAGAAGTTAGCAATATATTAGCATGCCACATAGAGGATTTCACTTGGAAATTATATTTCCAATTTCTTTTATATGTATCTTTATTTAAACAGCTTGATTACAAATGATTGTAGTTGGGTTTCAGCCATGCAAAGAACACCACCCTTCACCAGTGCAACATTCCCATCACCAATGTCACAGATCTCCCTCCTCCCCTCCCCACCCCACCCCACCCCTGCCTGTACTCTAGACAGAGGCTTCCAACCAGGGAAGTAGTTAACTGGCCTCTTTCAACCCCAAGCGCGGCCAGCCGCTCTAGCCCAGCCCCGGAGGGTCTCGGTGGTGCGAGGCTCTGCGCTTGCGCAGTGGGTGCGGAGGGCGCCGAGCCGGCCCGGAAGCGGAGAAGTTGTGTGTGTGTGTCGAGGCGCTTCCCTTGGCAGGTAACACGCGCCGCCCGGCCCGGCTTCCGGGGCGCAGCCTGGGCTGGTTCGTGGCCGGCCTGGGCCTCGTCAAACTTCGGGGCGGGGGGACCCCCGAGCCTCACGACCGCCTGGTACCTCGTCTGCCGGCGCCTCGCTGTTCCGCTGCGTCGGACGCCGCCCCCCACCCCCAGGCGGCCTAGTTGCCCCTTTTGAAATCCCGAATTCCCGCGCTTCCTGGCCCCCTCCTCTGAGATCGGGTTTTGGGTCTCAGGTTTAGGGGGACGAGAGCTCGGTTCCTTCCAGCATTCGCTTTATTCCATTGGAGGGGTGCACTCAGAGCCCCCTCACATCGGTTCGCTTCTTCTAGCTTTGATCAGAAGGGCCCCAAACCAGTGCCAGTCCAAAGGCAAGACATACTGATCCTCGCATTTGTGTTCAGCACTCTTGATTCCTTTACCTGCCCCTTAGGTGTCAGGGCATTCATTCATTCTGCCCATCCTTCGGGACCCAAACACTCACATTTTTTCTGAATTTAAAACTGGCTTCTTTAAATGATGCAACCCAATTCAGACTGACTTGCATTCCAGTCAACGCTGTGACAGGTTAAATGTGTGACTAGGACTAGGACTTCCTTTTTTTTTTTTTGCCCGAAAATGGGACAAATCATGTTTCTCTAGGTGTTTCCCAGAAATGAGAGGGTGAAAATGTTTGGCACAGCAGCATTGTACTGATGCCGGTAATTCTTGTGAACAGATTCCGAAAGAAGTACGATTTTCTTAGAATCAGATGTTGATTGTAATATAATATATACACTCACATATATAATATGTGTGTAATAAATGTGAGTTTAATAGCCACAAAGCCTTTTCCATCACATACAGGTTTCTTGGTCGGTGGGGTGGGGCGGGGTGGGGTGGAGGTGGGGATTTAGGCCATACCTGGAGGTACTCAAGGCTCCTGGCTTTGTGCTTCAGGGATCTTTCCTGGCACCTAAGGCAAATGCTGGACTCATTTAGATCATCATCCATGTACATCATCTTTCTACCTCCAAGGAAGTCACTTTTTTTTTGGCTACACCCAGTGCTGCTCAGGGGTTACTCGTGGCAGGCTCAGGGGACCATATGGGATGCCAGAAATCAAACTCTAGTCCTTCCCGGTTTGTCCGATTGCAGGGCAAATCTCTGGCCCTGGAAGCCACATTATAAGTGTTGTTACTTAATATTTAGGAATGCTTCATGAAGGGCAGGTACTTTGTCCTTTTGTTGGTACAATTTGATACGTTCATTTTGGAAAATAAGGAAATGATTTCCAATGTCAGAAGTTTCAGAAATGTCAGTTACCTTATTTGGCAATGAATCTCTGAATCTTTGCTGGGGAGGACATAAATAGAAGAAAGACATGCAGAACTGGAGAGATAGTATGGTTGGCTGATACAGTGTTTGCCTTACACTTAGCCAACCTAGGTTTGAACCCTAGCATCTCATATGGTTCCCCAAGCCTGTTGGGAGTAATTCCTGAGAGCCAAGACTACCTCGCTGGATGTGGCCCAGAAACAAAAAGACTTGCAGAAACTATGGTATACGTGAAAACATTAAAACCTTTTGTAATAGAAAATTTTAACATATACAAAAGTGGAAAACACATGTGTTTATTATCAGCCATCTTCAGAAATTGCCTAATTGTTTGGGTTTTTTAGGGGGAGGGGGTCTGAAAATACAATAAATGGAATAAATGGTTACATTTTAGGATTATATGTACTTTTAAAATGGTATGATTTAGGGGCTGCAACGGTAGTGCAGTGGTATGGCGTTTGCCTTGCACACGGCTGACCTAGGACGGACCGTGGTTCGGTCACCCAGCGTCCCATATGGTCCCCCAAGCCAGGAACGATTTCTTAGTGCATAGCCAGGAGTTACCCCACAGCGTCACCGGCTGTGGCCCCAAAACAAAACAAAACAAAAAATAAAACAGTATGATTTGAAAATAAATAGTACAGAATTGTTTGCATGGTATTACCAATTTATGGATCCGAAAATATTAAGTTCGGTGTAGAAAAAGGGCAAGATGTACCATAAAGTACTAATGAGTATCTCTTTGTTGAGAGGACTGGAGATAATTTCCCTTCAATTTTTAGGTCTTTTATAAATATTTCACAAAAATCATGTAACAACAAAGAAACAACAAAAAATACTTACCTGCACCAATAGTAGAATTTGATGGAGCAACTTCACTGTAACAAAAGTTGCTTTAATTTCTGTTGATCTTTTGTTTTGCAGCTTATGTTTGTATAAGCATTCTAGTTTCCTCTTGGCTTTATTACGTACTTTATACTGAACTTATGTTTCTATCTAGGTCACCCAAATCTTAAACCAATCAGATTTAGTGCAAGTGTTTTGACTATAAAATTGTATTCCCTTATTTAACCAGTGTTCTCTCTCAAGGAATAATATTTCCTGAGAAATGTGAAATGACTTTTTTTTTTTTGGTTTTTGGGCCACACCCAGCTTTGCTCAGGGGTTACTCCTGGCTGTCTGCTCAGAAATAGCTCCTGGCAGGCATTCAGGGGACCATATGGGACACCGGGATTCGAACCAACCACCTTTGGTTCTGGATTGGCTGCTTGCAAGGCAAACGCCGCTGTGCTATCTTTCCGGGCCCAATAATATATATATATATATATATATATATATATTTATATATATATATTTATATATATATATATATATATATTGGTGAAATGACTTTTATTTATCCATCTTTCTTGTCTTTTTTATCCTGAGCAAGGATGGAACTAATACGTTATCTACTGACACACTCTTTTTAAACAACCACTTTGGATAATTCAAGTAATAATTATTTCTTCACAATAAATCATCTTGCTCAGGAAGAGGATACAGGGGTGAAGGTGCTTTCCTTCATATGAAACTGCCCTTTGTTCATTCTCCATCACAAAGTGCTACCTGAGCATCACTAGATGCTTGAAAACTTCCCCTCACCCCAATTATTTTTGCTTAAATAGATTGTAATGAAATCTGGCCAAAGAATCATTTCTTTTTATTTTTCTTTCTCCCCTTCAAAAAATTTCTGCATTTAGTGAATGAGTTAGATCCAGGGTTTTTGTTTGTTTGTTTGTTTTTGGCCCACACCTGGTGACGCCCAGGGGCCACAACTAGCTTGCGCTCAGAATTCGCTCCTGACTTGGGGGCCCATATGGGACTCGGGGATCGAACTGCCGGCCGTTCCCATCCTAGGCTAGCGCATGTGGCAGACGCCCTGACCACTGAGCAGATTCCCCAGCCCCTACATCTGCTTTTCAAATCAGCCTATTAAAAAATTATGGTAGGAGTTATCTAACAAGAAAATGTATAAAGGACTTTTGTTGCAGATCAGTTTGTAACGAAACTTTGCTTCCTAGGTATTCCAAGAAGTCTTTTATACAGATGTCTGTAGAGATAATATGGATCCATCTGGAGGAGTTCTCCTTTGGGTGAAAGCAGAACCCTTTATTGTGGGTGCCTTGCAGATCCCCCCTCCATCCAAGTTCAGTCTTCACTATATCAGGAAGATCTCTACTTATGTGCGAACCCGGGCCTCAGAGGGTGCATACCCGCGCCTGTACTGGTCTACCTGGAGGCACATTGCATGTGGGAAGCTGCAGTTGGCTAAGGATCTGGCATGGCTTTACTTTGAAATATTTGATAGTCTTGCAGTGAAGACACCGCAGGAGCGCCTGGAATGGTCTGAGATTGTGTCCAATTGCTTGTCTGAGGAGGAAATTGAAAAGCAGCGAAATCAGGTATGGGTTTAGCTGTATGTGTATATGTGTAATTATTTTGGGAAGTGGGCTATTTATTTTTGTATTAAGCTGTATAGTGTTGCAGTTTATTGAATTCTGTGACTCCAGAGCACTATTTGAGCTTTAGCAGTTCATTTGCAGTATTTAATAATTAGTCCATACTTAGCAATTCTTATTCACCTATTCCCAAGAGAGCAATACTACAGAAATTCTGTAATTGAAAGAGAAATATTTTCAACAACTTGAAAAATAATTTGAGGTGAATGCATGCTTCTGAACCTACTAACACTTTTCTGTCAGAACACCAAACGTGCTGATTTAGAAATGACTAACTCAGCATTTATGCCTCCATGAAGCTCATAGAAAGAAGGAAAAAAGAAAAAGCATAGTAACAAGCTCATTTGTGAAATTATTAAATCACCAAGGAAGTCATTAATACAGTGGTAGAAGGATTAGTGAACTCTTGTTGTTATAGGTCCAGTCTGTTAAATTGGGGAGGAGAGTGTTCCTTTAGGGATGAAAGCATCAAAGAAATTAAGTCATCCAGAAATTCAAAGCTATGATACGATGAATTTTAGGAGCATGTACTTAGTTGCAGAACATCCTGGAAGAAGGCCAAGTTTGAACATGGTGACTACTTTTGTGTGCATAGTTACAGCTTCCAGATTTCCCAGAAGGGAGAAATGGGGAAGGGTGCCTGCACTCATCCAAAAAAAGCCTGAGTGATATCAGCCCCTAATACCCAGTGTACCTGAAGTGTGGTCAGATTGGCGTCCCTGCAGGGAATCATTGAGGGTCAGTGTTGAGGCTGGGCCATCAGGGTAATGGTGATTCTGAATGATAGAGGCAGCAAGTGTGTCTTCTGCAAGGTGAGGCTTGGCCCACCCTCTCCTGAGATGGTCAGCTTTGTGCTGTGTGGGCTTTGTAGCCGTAATCTTTTACGGCTCAATTTATATCTCATTTGAGAAAGACTGAGTCTTTGGAGCTGACCTGGTTTGAATATGGCAACTGTGTTTGTGCCCTTTTTAAAGAATTTGATGAAAACCCAATGCTTCCCTGAAAATGCTTACACAATAAGCATTTGCTTGTAATTTCATACAGTATATCAATAACTGATACTTTCTTTCTTTTTTTTTTTTGTTTTTTTGTTTTTTGTTTTTTGCTTTTTTTGTTTTGTTTTGGGGCTATACCCGGTGACCCAGGGATTACTCCTGGCTATGCACTGAGAAATCCCTCCTGGCTTGGGGAACCATATGGGATGCTGGGGGATTGAATCGCGGTCTGTCCTAGGCTAGCGCTTGCAAGGCAAACGCCTTATCGCTCTGTGCCACTGCTCCGCCCCCTGCCTGACACTTTCATGATTAATCTCTGAGCCTTAGGTTAAGTCATCCTCTTATTCTGACTAAATTTTCTCCTCCCTTTCTTCCATTTACTTTTTCAAATTAGTGTGTGTGTGTGTGTGTGTGTGTGTGTGTGTGTGTGTGTTTAAACCTTGAAATAATCTTTGTCTGTTCTTAATCTTTTCTTTTCATCTATTTAGAGGGAAAAGATTTAGTTTTAGAAGGCCAGAGGTAGCCTGTGGAGGAGGTAAGTGACTATAAGCCAGTTAGTTTAGGAACTCTTACTTCTGAATATCCTAGACAGAGCAAGTTTTGACAGTTGTCTATTCTGTTTTGAATTTATCTTACGATGTCTACTTGATGTTGACTAGTGATTGAAGATGTGGTTTTAGAAGATGTTTTCATCATTTATTTTCTTCCTGTACAGCTTTCTGTGGATACCCTGAAGTTTTTGCTTTTCTTATACATCCAGCAGTTAAACAAGGTCTCTCTGAGGACCTCTTTGATAGAAGAGTGGCCTAGTCCTAGAAACAGATCTCAGTCTCCTGACCTCGCTGAAAAGTCCAGTTGTCATAAGGTACTGTTACATTTAGGCTTTTTTTTTATAAGGGATGGTATACAAACAAGATGATTTATTGGAATTGCTTATATCAGTGGTCCTCAAACTATGGCCCGCGGGCACATATTGTATTTGTATCTGTTTTGTTTCTTCATTGCAAAATAAGATATATGCATAAGAATTCGTTCATAAGTTTTGTTTTTACTATAGTAAAAACAAATGGTCTGAGGGACAGTGAACTGGCCCCCTGTTTAAAAAGTTTGAGGACCCCTGGCTTATATAAATGAGCAATTTGGTTGCTTTTGTTCAATTTTTATTTTTCTCACCAAATGACAAAGCAAATCCAATTTATTTGATCTCAGTCAAAATGGAGAAGTTATTTCTGTTCCTTTACTGCCATAGAAATCCCTTACATAATTTTGAGCAAACTATTCACCATACATTTTTAGTATCCCTATTTTTTTCCACATTATTGAAATCAAATCTGCTTATTTGTCGAAGTTAATGTACATGAGAAAATACAGTTTTTGCAAACTTTGCTGAGTCTTCTGGCACATTTTATAAAAATGCTATCCTCTGCGTAAGTGATTTGCCTAAATCTATTTAAACATAGCACGCTTAAGTAATTATACATGCATGATGTGTGATAATAACCTTGATGTTAAATTTAACTCTCCCATTGTGAGAGTTAGCATGTCTTTTTTTCTCTATTCTGATAATAGGAAAGCAAACCTAGTTTGGGAAAAATATTTTGGAAAAGAAAGTAACTAAAATTTGCTATGTATAGATTCTTCAGCATGTTCTAAGTCTAAATAAATTGATACTTGAACCTTTCATAATATTTTTTAGTTATAGCTTAATCTATGACATTGTTCCTCCTAGTTCTGCTTCAGATTCTTCTCACTTTTTTTAAAAGATCTCCCCTGACTCTTTATCTGTCATTGCTCCTCTGGAGTGTGTCTCTGATAAATTTGTCTCCTCATATCTTCTGTGCTCAGATTTTAGATCTCTTCAGTTACTCCGTTCTAGATTTGCTTCTTCCCAAGATGCCCATTTCTACCTTTAATTTCAGATGTCTGATTTCAGCACTATTAGAGATGTTATTCATTGTCTGCTCACAACGTGTAGTTGCAGCTGAAGAGTCACCATTGAAAGCTAGGATTTTAAGCTAAAGTAGCCTACATTCAAATCTTGCTCTGCCTCTCTTAATCTCACACAACTTTATTAATTTCTCTCATTCTTTGTTTTTCTTTAATAGAGGAAGACCATGTCTATTTCTGAATAGTGATGAAAATTTAGTAAATATTAGTATGAGATTTGTTTGCATCCTTACATTTAAGTTTCCCTTTATGTTATATTGCCTTTACAGATCAAAGTTTATCACCAACCACCCAGACTTTTTCTTACTACTCATAACTAAGTAGTTTTTATTTCTTGAAGTAGTTTTAATTCTTCATCTGAAGTAACTCTTTAAATTTCTGCTCCTTTTTGAACCCCCCCCCCCCAATATAAGTACTAATGGCTCTCTGGGATGGGAGGGATTGGTTTCTGTAATTAGATCCTAGCTTGTCACCTTACTTTTAGTTGGCAATAATCAACTTGCTCTGTACTTCCAAAAAATGCATCTCCTATCTAAACTCCATCAAGGAATTCTGGTTTTCATTGTTACTTTCACAGTGTTCTCCAAGTAGTTATCTCAGGTCCTCTGTGGTTTGGGGTGGAGGAAGGGGTTTTGCATAGTAAGAGAGAGTGTTAATAGCTCTCTTTGGTAGTCTCTTTGACATCTGAGTGAGAACTTATTCAAAAATAAAATAAATATAAAAATATAGCTAATTAGAAATTAGTTTGAAAAACCTTAGCATGCAAAGTAAAGTTCTGATGTCTAGGTATTTCCCAATCATAAACCTTACATGATTTAAAGTTAATATTTTAGCTGCCACTTTCTTTTTTTTTTTAATTTTTTTTAAAATTTTTTTATTTTTAATTATGAGAACAAGGATGCAAAGAAAGAGGACACGGTAAAGTTACAGTGGAAGGACAATCACCCATAACATAATTCTCAGAAGTCCCCTAGCTGATATCTTAACTTTGAAATTTCAGCCAAAGAACATTAAGATAAATAAGACAGAATCCATGTACAATTACTTTGTCCCTCAAGTCCCCATATAATGTAACACATTATAATATTTCTTAACAGCACACAAGGCAATCTAAAGCCATAAAACTTACATAACTCCTTAAACATTACAGGCATAGTATTTTTTTACATTTCCATATACATGCATATTAGCTTAAGTTAACCTCAAATTTTAAGTGGGTTCTTTTTAAGGATTAGAGTCAAAGGAGCACAGTAAAAATGGTGTTAGAGTGGCAATTGTTGTTTGCATAGGCCCACCAAAATATGAGAGGCATGGAAAGAAATAACCTTCGCCTAAATACAAAGAGACCCGACCCCTGAAGTTTCCTGGCACAAGACCAACTCTAGGCTCCAGGCAAGCTAGATCGTCCAATCCAAGACATTGTCTGTAGTGCCAACACACTTTTATTTTTCACACAGTCTCTGTTTTTGGTATCATGTTTCTGTATTAAAGATCCTGGAATGTGCATATCCTACATTGAAGTCAGGATGTGGAGCGTCCTCTCGTTTCACCTCACAATCAAAGGGCAATGCAGGGAGCCCTGTCCTGTAAGCAGGTCGTTGTTGTTGTTAAGTCTTCTCAGTGTTAAGGGAAGTCTCTTTTGAGCAGGTCGATGTCTGACCGATGTAGGGTCTTCTGTGGTAGAGGATTGCTTCCAGGTGATGTTATAGACCAGCCTGGATGTTTCGTGGATGGCTTCCCTGGTTCAGGGGTGAATGGAAAATGACCTTTCTTCTGAGGTCTGTGCCAAGCTGCCACTTTCTATATTAATCAAAAATCTATTTAAACAGTACTCCACTGTGATATTTTTTTCAAGTGTTCATTGTTTTTCTGATGCTCACAAAACTTATAAATCTATACTACAGGTCAGTATTGTATTATAGTTATTGTTTAGACTGGTTTTATTTTCTATTCCATTATATAAACTGAGTTTCTTGAGGACAGAACTATTTAATTTACTTAATTAGTCACTTAACCTGGCTGATAACACAAAGAAGAATTAAACTTATTATATCAAATTAGCAGAATCTAGGAATATTTGCCAAACACTTGCTTCATAAGAATAAATGAGATTTTTTTTTTTAAACTTTTAAAGGTGTTCAGTAGCTTTGTTACCTTTAGCGAGTTCCTTACCTTTTTATATGTGTATTTCCTCAGTTGTAAAGTGAGTGTAGTAATGGGATCTATTTTAAGGTTGTGATTAGCTTAAAGCATTAAATATATAACATTTGGGGCCGGAGTGCTAGCACAGCAGTAGGGCATTTGCCTTGCAAGCAGCTGAACCAGTACGGACCTGGATTCCATCCCCGGCATTCCATCAAGTCCACTGAGCCAGGCGTGATTTCTGAGCACATAGCCAGGAGTAATCCCTGAGCGTCACCAGGTGTGGTCCAAAACCCAAACATATATACAAACTGTACTTTGGCCCACTATGAATTGTTTTTGAATTATATGAGTTGGAGAGTCTGTTTATACCTATCATATACACAAAAATTTCACAAGGTTTATATTTTCACCTCCAATATTTCTTTGGGAATGAGGCAAAGTATAAGTGCAAAAAATTAAAATGTTTGTTTCAGGTCTTACAGAATCTATTCTGTTAAGAATACTTTCTTTTGATATTTTTTAGAACTGGAATGATTACAGTCACCAAGCTTTTGTCTCTGATCATCTGTCAGATCTTCTTGAGCTGCTTATAGATCCAGAACAACTCACTGCATCATTTCATTCAACCCCTAACAGTCTGGTCTCTCAAGAGGCTATTGTGGCACTTAGCTTTCTTATTGAAGGTACTGTGCAGAAAAGCAGGAAGATCTACCCACTTCATAAACTTGCACTGTGGGAACCACTGCATGCAGAGAGTGGTTTCTCAAAGTTCTCTAAGACCTTTTCTTACTACAAGCTGGAAGCCTGGCTGAGAGCCTGTTTGACTGATAATCCATTTGGTACATCTGCTTGCCTCAAGTCTGGAAAGAAATTGGCTTGGGCTCACCAAGGTATTTTTAAATATATTTTAAATAATACTACATTGAATGACAAGTTAGGAACCTAGTGTTTTCTGATATATTAATAGTCAAATATCTTATGTAGAACACCTAAAATTATTGCTCCTATAATAAGAAAATTAAAACCAGTATCTTCTCTCTTTTATATATAGCTTTTTCTTTTCTATCTTAAGGCAGTAACAGCTCAGATATTGATTTATTAATCTAGGTTATTTTGAAGTTAACAGACATTTCAGCTCTAGTGAATCTTCTCTTTCCATAACTTTTCTCATTTCTAACTTTGGGGGGCAGTGATAGGCACTGCCTGGTTGTACTCTAGGAATTATACAGAGCTGAGATGCTACCGAGGCTTCCCACAAAGCAACCACTTCACTTTTTAAGCCATCTCCGTGGCCCTCTTTTCTGACTTTCTCACTTTTATATGCTTATCTACTTGAGTATTTTCTACTCAGCATAGCAGAATTTGGTCATTCCATAATTACAACCTTAGACACTTGATTGAAGATGAGGTCCTTTTTTAACTACACATAGATCAGCAGATTAGAGATTTCTAGATTGGAATTGAAATTTAGAGAGAATCTGACCTTGGTTGTATCAGTATCTAGTTCTGATAATTCAGTAATAGATGCTAAAAGGGTAGGGATAGGTACAGATACCTTATAACTTTATAAGCCAAGTGTATTGGACTAGATGGCAAATTAATGGGGAGAAAACCAAACCCAAAGCACTAGAATATATTGATAAAACCTTTTAGTTTCAAGCACAAAGAAATCTTCTGTGCTCTAAATGATCATTAAGAAGAAGATATGACTTCTGTGTAGATAATCCATTTTGGGGCTAGAGCGATAGCACAGTGGTAGGGCATTTGCCTTACAGGCGGCCAACTCAGGACATACCCCATTTTGATTCCCAGCATCCCATATGGTCCCGCGAGCCTGCCAGGAGCGATTTCTGAGCTCAGAGCCAGAGAAAATTCTTGAGTTCCCTGACACCCCCCCAAGAAAACCACCCAAATTAATTTTGTGTTATATTTTTATAATACTGAAAATTAAAATGGTTGATCAATATCTTCAGCAGAATCTTGAAGCAAAGAGATTGTGATCCTACTATACCTGTGGAGCTCAAGGATTATTCCTGACTCTGAGAGCTCAGAAATTACTCTGGCAGATTTGGGAGACCATATGGGATACTGGGGATGGAACCCACATGGTCATGTGCAAGGCAAATGCTCTCTCTCTGTACTATTGCTCCTGCCCTTGCTACCAAGCTATTGATTAAATATGAGGTCAGAAAGTCTTTCATTTGTGAGGTTCCCATAATTATGGAGAAGATACACCTAGCGATGCTCAGGGGTTACTCCTCACCTTGTACTCAGGAATTACCCCTGCAGGTTCAGGTGATCATATAGGATGCTGGGGATCAAACCCAGTTCA
The DNA here is from genome assembly GCF_024139225.1 of Suncus etruscus. Taxonomy (NCBI): domain Eukaryota; kingdom Metazoa; phylum Chordata; class Mammalia; order Eulipotyphla; family Soricidae; genus Suncus; species Suncus etruscus. Next base: position 114,535,363 of record NC_064853.1, read on the forward strand.
ACTGCATGCAAGGCAAGTACCTTTCCTGTTGTATTATTGCTCTGGCTCTGTAACAATTCTTTTTTTTGGGGGGGGAGGGGGGTTTGGGTCACACCCAGCAGCACTTAGGGGTTACTCCTGGCTCTGTGCTCAGAAATCGCCCCTGGCAGGCACCGGGGACCATATGGGATGCTGGATTTCGAACCACTGACCTTCTGCATGAAAGGCAAACACCTTACCTCCATGCTATATCTCCAGCCTTGTAACAATTCTTAATGTTGATAAAAGAAATAATTTATAGGTTCAAGTAAAGTTTAAAACATTGTTAAATTAGGGCCTTCTAGTAAGAAAAAGAGAATGTAGTTAACCTTTTAGTATTATACTAAAGTGTTGACTGTGGAAGATAGTAAAACCACAAATGATTTTGTTTGTTTGGGGGCCATGCCTATCTGTGCTCAGAGCTTACTCCTGGCTCTGTGCTGAAGGATCACTCCTGGAGGGCTGAGGACCATATGGGATGCCAGAGATCAAGTTTGGATCAGCCACATGCAAGGCTAGCACCTTAATGGCTGTACTATTCCTCTGGTTCCCAGGATCTCAAATAATTGATTTTTTACTACTAGAATTTAAATTTTCTACATTCACATATTTTAATGAAGGACTGACATAATTGTTGTGTTATCTTTATTGAGATAAAATTAGTTTATAAAAGGGCAAATGTAGGGTGTTTGCCTTGCACATGGCCAACCAGGCTTCCATCCCTGGCATCCCATCATCCCATATAGTTCCTTGAATGCCATCAGGAGTAATTTCTGAATGTAGAGCCAGGAGCAACCCCTGAGCACTGCCAGATGTGGCAAAAAAAAAAAAAGAAAAGAAAAAAGAATAAGTGGGCAATTTTGTGTTGTCATACCACACCCATCACCAGACATTGGTAACTCTCTACCATAGTCCATAAAATTCTTCCTTTCTAATCCCTCTTCTATAAGTTCTTTGTCAGAGCTTGAATTTTCATTGAATATTGTCTATTTCCTTGCTTGGCTATTAACTATAAGTGGGTATTTTTTGTCTTTCTTCCTTTGACTTATTTTATTTAGTAAATTATTTAGTAAAATTGGAACCGTTCAGTTCCAACCACATTGAAGCAAAAAGCAATAATTCATCTTTTTTTATAGATGAATATTATTTATATATTGCTTTAAAAAGAAGAATAGGTATATACTGCCATTTGGCTAAATATCTTTACAAGATTGTGGGGTTTATGTCTTTGGCAATGTCAAAGCTAGATACAGTCTGAGAAGCAAATTACATAATTGCAGGACTGTGTTAGCAGAACAGTTTACGAAGACTTTGTATCAGTGTGCAGGAAAGTATCATGAATAACAGGGAGATATGCTATTTGTACTGATCTTGGGAATAAGTACATGAACCCAGATGGAAATGGTATAGTAATTGATTAAGTATTATAATAATTTGAGATATTTTAGAGGTAAGGATGTCAATTAAGGCATGTAAATGAAGATATATGAAGTGAGCCAGGCCTGCCATTTTTTAGTCATAAGACCTTAGTGAACTTTATTTAATTTGAAGAACAGAAGTAAAAACAAAACAAACTTTTAATCTATGGGCAATATGAATAGATTGAAGATTTAAAGTTGACTTTTAACAAAAGTTCTGGACTGTGGCAAATATAAAGAAAAGTATCCCAAAGTGCGCTATGAAAACTAACTCTGCAGTAACTTTGTAGTAAAGAAAAAGCCTGATTTAAAAAATTACCACTACCTTAGTCGATCAATTAACATTTATGTTAACAAAAATAAGTCAGGTTAATAAAATGTGTCTGTCTTCTAATGTGATAAAAATGACACATTATAAGGGGCCTGATCAGTGGTGCAGTGGTAGGGCATTTGCCTTGCACATGCTAATTTAGGACGGACCACGGCTCAATCCATTGGTATCCCATATAGTCCCCCAAGCCAGGAGCGATTTCTGAGCACATAGCCAAGAGTAACCCCTGAGCATCATCGGGTGTGGCCCAAAAACCAAAAAAAAAAGGGACACCTTATAAGATCTTCCTGAGTGCTGCCTAAGCAAAGAGAAAAACATACAAATCTAAATAAAAGAGCAGCCTATAAAAAATGTGACTGTATCTTTACTTAGTGACTTTATTGCAAGGTACAGTAATATTCATAAATTCCCTTGTTGCTGTAATCTTATCTTTCATCTCTTTTCTCCTCTACTTTTTTCTTTTCATTTCTTTGTAATAATTTTAGTCCTACTTATCTGGAAACATATGCATTATGATTAACTATGTGACATATGGTCTTTAAATTAAATAAGGTGATTTATATTAATATATTGCAATGAGAATAAAACTACTTTAAAAAAAAAAGAAAAGTAGAAAGAATGATAAAGGAAACATTACCCAATATCCATGTATTATATTTTTGTAGCCTATATCTATATAGATTTAAATATGTATACACGAGGGTACTTATAATCTCACAATTGTTTTGAATTGAAACTGTCCCATTCATTTATCTTTCAATAGTTGAAGGGGCGACCAACAGAGCTAAGATTGCTTGTAATACTCATGCCGCCCCTCGGATGCACCGCATGGTGGTGATGAGTCAAGTTTACAAGCAGACATTAGCCAAGAGTTCAGATACTCTGATGGGTGCACACGTGAAGATTCACCGCTGCAATGAATCTTTTATCTATCTGCTCTCTCCCTTACGGTAAGCACCATCTTCATCCAGTTCTGACTTTGTGACATTCTCTTTTGACTATAATTGATCTTTCTTTTGCCATCAGGAAGTAGCCTTGTAATAAAATATTAGTAATATTATAATGAAATTGTTTTGTGTCTTAACTCTGATATAGAGGAAATTCATCTTTTTTCTTCTTCCACCTTTTAGCTCTGTGACAATTGAGAAGTGCAGAAATAGCACCTTTGTCCTGGGCCCTGTACAGACAGCACTTCACCTCCACAGCTGTGACAATGTCAAAGTCATTGCTGTTTGCCATCGTTTATCCATCTCTTCTACAACAAGCTGCATCTTTCATCTTCTGACACCTACCCGCCCGCTTATTCTCTCCGGGAACCAGACAGTAACTTTTGCCCCCTTTCATACGCATTACCCAATGCTGGAGGATCATATGGCCAGCACTGGCTTAGCTACAGTGCCGAACTATTGGGATAATCCAATGCTTGTATGCAAAGAGAACAGAGACACAAGTGTCTTCCGCCTTTTACCACCCTGTGAATTCTGTGTGTTTATTATTCCCTTTCAAATGGAAGGGGACACAACAGAGATACCTGGGGGTCTTCCATCTGCATACCAGAAAGCACTGGGTCAAAGAGAACAGAAGATACAGATCTGGCAGAAAACTGTGAAGGAGGCTCGTCTGACAAAGTGAGTGCTTTCTTTTTTTTATTTTTGTTTTTTTGGGTCACACCAGCAGCGCTCAGAGGTAATTCCTAGCAGATTCAGGGGACCATATGGGATATTGGGGATCGAACTTGGGTCAACTGCATGCAGTGCAAATGCCTTACATGCTGTATTGTCACTCCAGCCCATTGTTTTGGGGATTTTTTTAGATGTGGGGGTATCACACCTGATAATGCCTCTGCACTTAAGAATTATTCCTGGCAGTGCTAGAGGTATAAGGCAAGTACCTATCCACTGTACTATTGCTTCAGTCTCAAAACGATTGCCTGGGAAAGTGAATTATACTTAATTGTGCTGAAGTATTGCAAACTATAGTGTGCCTTGTGCTAAAACTTTTGTTTGGGAAATGAGAGAGTGGATATTTAAATGTTAGGCTTTTAAGTTTCTTTTGTTTTGTTTTGTTTTGGTTTTTGGTTTTTGGGCCACAAATCGGCATTGTTTAGGGGTTACTCCTGGCTGTCTGCTCAGAAATAGCTCCTGGCAGGCACAGGGGACCATATAGGACACCGGGGTTTGAACCAACCACCTTTGGTTCTGGATCGGCTACTTGCAAGGCAAACGCTGCTGTGCTATCTCTCCGGGCCCCTTTTAAGTTTCTTTTACGAAACTTTGGTTTAGTTGGCAGATTGAGCACTTTCTGTTTGTTTGCTTAAAGAAGGTAGATTTTTCTGGGGTTACTGGCTGTTTGTTTTTTTTTTTAATGTGGTCAAAGTGGATTACAATTCTTTCACAGTAATATTTGAGGCACATAGTGACAATGAATGAGGGGCATTCCCACCACCAGTGTTGTCCGCGCTACACCCCTGTATCCAGCATGCATCCCACATCTCCCTCCTTTACCCCCGTATTGCTAGTGCAACTGTTCCCCCTGTACAGCTTGTTGTGGTTTGGGTATTGAGGTATTGATTCTGTTGTCGTTGACCTTGGATTTGGTATTCATGTCTGATCAGTTTCTATTGCCACCAAATGAACATATGACTGTCTGGTCTTGGTACCATCCATTTTTCCCCCTTAAATTATGAGGCTGATTAAAGTGATTCCAGTAATGTTGTTCTATTGGAGATATAAGAAAAGATATGGAAGAAGAAAAGAAAAAAGAAAAGAAAAGAAGAAAAAGCCAAAGAAAAAGAAAAACTGGGTGTTATAAATGTCCATTTTGAAGAAGGGGAAAAAAGAAGAAAAAGATAACAAAACAAAACAAAGCAAAAACAAGAAGCAAAAAAAAAATCAGACCAGCAACTTCTTAAAAAACAGTTGTTTCTTCTTCTTCTACTCCTCCTCTTCCCCTTCCCACCCTCTTCCCCTTCTTCCCCCCCTCCTCCTCACATTAAACATTGGGGAAATTAGAATGGGAATTCTATTGGCCTAGGAGATACAGGGTACGGGAATTCCCTTGGCTTAGCCTTAGGAGATAAAGGATTTCTCTGCCCCTGAAGCATACTGCCATGGGAACAACTACAGGGTCCATACTCATTTATACACCACAAGGTATTTTTATGGTGACAGGAAACTTTCCACTCAGATGTGAGTGATGACATCCTGCCTCTGTAGCTGGAGACCTTGTTCTTTGCATAGGCCATAGGGCGAAGGCTAGGAGAGTTGTTTTTTTTTGTTTGTTTGTTTTTTTGTTTTTTTTTTTTTTTACGGTCTAGGAGTTCTGTTTCAAGCTGTTGTTGCATTCAGTCTTTTGTAATTAGTGATCTTGGTTTTTGCTCAAATCTTAGGACAGAGCCTAGGATGTAGTCTTTTCAGCATTGTTCCAGAAGTTCTGCTCAGTTGCAGTTGTCAAAGTCAGACCTCTGGGGTTAGAGATCTTGGCTTTTGTGCGAATCCTAGGCCGAGAGGTCTAGGCTAGAAACTTTTTCACTGATCCCTTGGTAGGTTTTGTCCAGTCCATGTTTGTCAATCAGTCTTCTGTTGATAGCGATTTTGGTTTTTGTTTAGGGCAAAGGATGATATGTCTCTTGACTGCATCATACAGTTAGGTGATGAGATAGGGCAGCCCTCTCATACCTCAAATTGTTGCAGTTTTCTCATGTCAGGATGTCATGTTAAAATTGATGCATGTTGGTGCTGGGACAGTATTTCAAGTTTCCCTGGGAGGAGTTTGGTTCATGGTGCGGTTGCTGGGATCTGTGTCGGTTCCATATCTGGGATCTGGGGTTTTGGGTTGGATAGTCGCTGTCCAATCACATGCAGTCTTAAGTTGGGTCCACATGACATATGTTCAGGGTGGGAGACGTCCCTGTATTATAAAAAGTATGGGTTCTTATCCCTTGTAGATAAGAGCTTGTTTCTGTGCATAACATTTCCCTTTATTAAGAGTGCCTATGCAAAAGGGCATGGTGATATATTATATTGCTGGTGGATTTGGAGGTAAGAATGATAGTCTGCACAATCTCTGTGCCCTGGTTTTGACCCAAGCTTTTATCCCCGGCAAGACTTTCCTTGTAGGTTTTCATACCAAGCAGAATCAAAACAGATAAGTTGGAGAAAGAGGAAAAAGAAAGAAAAAGAAAGAAAAAAAGTCTTTCCATAAAAAGAAAAAAAATATGTATAATAGAAGCAATAAATAAAAATACATTTAAAAAAAGGCTTTAAAGAAAAAATGCTGGGGCCGGTGAGGTGGCGCTAGAGGTAAGGTGTCTGCCTTGCAAGTGCTAGCCAAGGAAGGACCGCAGTTCGATCCCCCAGCTTCCCATATGGTCCCCACAAGCCAGGGGCAATTTCTGAGCGCTTAGCCAGGAGTAATCCCTGAGCATCAAACGGATGTGGCCCAAAAACAAAAAAGAAAAAATGCTCTTTATGAGGCTAACTTACTTTTGGGAATAAGCAGACCAGGAGGTACTATTATAGAGGAATTAAAAACATAAAGGAAATATAGGCTTTCCCATTGAGTCTTGTGGGGGTGGAATCCAGAGCAGTTTTTCATCACACATCCTGTCTTGTTAGGTTTGTGAATTTGTATCCATGAGGGAAGTGTCCTTGGACTGGGGTCCTTCAGGGGCTGAATCCGTAGTATGCACGATTATGAGGGTGAGAAGGGCCATAAAGCATGAATCAGCAGGTGTGTTGGTTGTAATTTCTTGCTGTGACATGTGATGTGGGGCTGGAAGGGTGTCCTTCGGTTTGGGAGCCTGGTTTATTGGAGCAGGAGGTTGATCTCGGTACCTACTGGGTTAATAACCGAGGTTAAAGAGGGTTAAATAAGGAAGGATAATGGATCAGGATTGGGGGATGAGAGGCTAAAAGGATTTCTGAAGGGGGGAGATGAGTAATATATAAGAGGGGCTATATACAATTTAGGCATGGCTTGTTTACAATTTAGGTTTGGCAATCAGAGAGGAGTCTACTTCTACAAACTCATGCCCCTATAAAGACAGACATTAGTGTTCTATTCTTAGGTTGTTATTGAAGGCCTGACCCAGGCCTTCACGCTGGTCTGAGCTCTGAAGATATGATTGAGTTAAGAAAAGATAAAAAAAAAAAATTGGTTAAGATATGGCTTAGGAGAGAAAGGAAGGGAAAACAAAAGATAAGAGAGAAGAGAAAAAAAGAATAAGTAAATACGGTAAAAATAAGTTAAAGAGGATCAGGCCAGTCGGTATTGGAGGGTTTTCCACTTTTGAGGCTCTTCATCACTGACGGGAGTGGTCTTTGCTAAATAAAGGTTTCAGGATTATATAGTGGCTGGAGCTTTTTAGGATAAGCACAGTTTTCGCATCTAGTGTACTAAGCAATGTGATGGTGAGGACTGTAGGATGTGGTTACCCTATGTAGTATTGTGCTGCATCTTAAGTATAGAGATACCTTTCCTAAGGAGCAACTGACAGCGGGAACTTTTTTTTTTAATGGATTGAATTGATGAAGAACAAAGGACAGGGGGGAAAAGAAGTGGGGAAGAAGAGAGAAAAAGAGAAAAATGAGAGAGAGAGAAAAAGGAAGTAGTGATTTACCAAAATGTGTTGGATGAATGGGACCTGTAGTGTAAGTCTGTGGTGTGCCATTGACTGTTCCAGTGGTCTGAATGATCATATGCTTTGGGTCCTAACAAGACATAAACAAAAGGAAGCAGGTAAATTAAAGTATTTTATCAAGACATTGACATAATGGGCACTGTATATGGTATCCAGTATGATTGACAGCAAGGTTTAAAATTAGGGTGTCCACCCTTTGTTTCCAAGGCCCTCACTGGACAAAGAAGCTGAAGGGTTATTTTATACTTGTTAAAATCAAGGCATTAAAGCATATTGTTAGTAATCACTGCAGCGGAAGACCAGACTTCCAATCATATTCTGCACCTGGTTCAGGCCATTGGAGGGAGTCCTGCAGGGGAGCTGGTTTTGTTTTCTCATTTGTTTCTCATTTCTCATTTGTTTTCTCATTTATCAAATGAGAAAAGTAGGCAGTAAGCCAAAAAAGTTTGGTACTTTCTTGTCTAGAACAAGAGATTGGACCAGATAATAGTTAAACCTAGAGCTAGCCAATAGTGCAAAGCTAAATTCTGAAAAAAGGTCAGGAGCATCTTCTCTTTCTTATCTTAAACAGTTACAGATACTCTCATTTAGAGCCTTTGCATCTTTTTGTTTCCTCCTCCTGGGATGTTCTCTATATTTCTTATGCTTAATCTATTACTTTAGTATACTTGACTATTATTATAAAAATGACATTATTCTGTGTTCATTTTTTATAATAGTATTTCCAATACTCTTCAGTTTTTACTTTGCTATATTTTTCTCCAAGGTTCTTAATGACTACTAAAGTTCATATGTGTGATAATTTTTTGTAATACCCATCTTATCTAATAGAATATATAATCCCCTAGGCATATAGACTATACCTCTAACACTGTGAGCTGTACCTTCTACTGTCATGCAGTTCTTATCCCTTAAAATATAAATACTTATCCCTCTAGAGCAGGGGTCCTCAAAATTTTTAAACAGGGGACCAGTTCACTGTCCTTCAGACCGTTGGAGGGACGGATTATACTAAAAACAAAAATTATGTACAAATTCCTATGCACACTGCATATATCTTATTTTGAAGGGAGAAAACAAAATGGTAACAAAGAGAGAGAGAGCGAGAGAGAGAAAGAGAGAAGAAAGAAAGAAAGAAAGAAAGAAAGAAGAAGAAAAGAAAGAAAGAGAAAGAGAAAGAGAGAGAGAGAGAGAAGAGAAAGAAAGAAAGAAAGAAGAAAGAAAGAAAGAAAGAAAGAAAGAAAGAAAGAAAGAAAGAAAGAAAAAGAAAGAAGAAAGAAAGAGAAGAAAGAGAAAGAAAGAAAGAAAGAAAGAAGAAGAAAGGAAGAAAGGAAGGAAGAGAGAGACAGAGAGAGAGAGAGAGAAGAGAGAAAGAAAGAAGAGAGAAAGAAAGAAAGAAAGAAAGAAAAGAAAGAAGAAAGAAAGAAAGAAAAAAGAAAGAAAGAAGAAAGAAAAGAAAGAAAGAAAAGAAAAAGAAAGAAAGAAGAGAAGAAAGAAAAAAGAAAGAAAGAAAGAAAGAAAGAAGAAAGAAAGAAAGAAGAAAGAAGAGAAGAAAGAAAGAAAGAAAGAAGAAAGAAAGAGAAGAAGAAAGAAGAAAAGAAGAAAGAAAGAAAGAAAGAAGAAGAAAAAGAAAGAAAGAAAGAAAGAAAGAAAGAAAGAAAGAAAGAAGAAAAAGGAAGGAAGGAAGGAAGAAAGGAAGAAAGAAAGGGAAGAAAGAAAGGGAAGGAAGGAAGGAAGGAAGAAGGAAGGAAGGAGGGAGGGAGGAAGGAAGGAAGGAAGGAGGAGGGAGGGAGGGAGGGAGGAAGGAAGGAAGGAGGGAGGGAGGGGGAGGGAGGAGGAAGGAAGGGAAGGAAGGAAGGAAGGAAGGAAGGAAGGAAGGAAGGAAGGAAGGAAGGAAGGAAAGGAAAGGGAGGGAGGGAGGAGGAGGGAGGGAGGGAGGGAGGGAGGGATGGATGGATGGATGGATGGATGGATGGATTTCCCTGGCTCTCCACTCAGGAATCACTCCTGGCAGGTGCAGGGAATCATATGATACTGGAGATCAAACCTGGGTTGGCCAGTGCAAGGCACTGTCTATCACTCAGGCCCCACTTAACCCTAACTCCTCTTACACTAGTCAAAGCATTAGTCAGTATTACTGACCTTCAGCAAATACATGTTTATTAAGTAATCATAGTAGAACACAGTATGTTATTACTGATAAGGCTTTAGAAGAAGCATACTGTGTCTTTTGTGTGTACAGACAAACAGCGCAGCAATTTTATAGGACAAGTAATAATTCAAAATAATTTATCCCGTTAAAGTGTTTTATGATCACTTGGTATAAAATCAATGAGGAGTCATGTTTCACCACCTTTTTGTCCTCTCAATTGCATTCATAGGGAGCAGAGGAAGCAGTTTCAAGTACTTGTAGAGAACAAGTTTTATGAGTGGCTGGTTAATACAGGACATTGCCAGCAGCTGGACAGCCTTGTGCACCTTGCAGCAGATCCAAAACAAGCAGTGGGATAAGATGTCTGCATCAGAACACTGGTAGGCCTTTATAATGTAGATAACTGAAAAATAAATTACTTGGGGAAAAATCTTGGAAACTAAACAAATTAGTATGTTACTGACCACTACCAAATTTCCCTACCCTTTTGCAGCCGCTTATACAAACCTCTTAGAATTCTTTTTTTGTTTATTTGTTTTGGGGCCACACCTGGTGATGCTCAGGGGTTACTCCTGGCTATGAGCTCAGATATCACTCCTGGCTTGGAGGACCATATTGGACTCTGGGGGATTGAGCAGCGGTCCATCCTAGGCTAGTGTGGGCAAGGCAGACACCTTACCCCTTGAGCAAGTGCTCCAGCCCCACCTGTGAGGATTCTTACAGATTGATTACTATTGTTGTTTTGATCATTTCATTTGCCAGGATAGTTTACTAGGCTCCTTTTCTGCAATCTTGGCTTCCTCATTCTCATTTTGCCAACCTCCAGTATTTTTTATTTCACAGTCCAGTATAACCACATATCTACTATTTTATTTATTTGAATATTTTGTTGTGTTTGTTTTGGAGCCACACCAGGTATTTTCAGGGGTTAATCCTTTGTGCTCAGGAATCACTCCTGAGCAGTGCTTGGAACCTTATGGGATGTAGGAATTGAACCTGTGTTGGCTGCATGAAAGGAAGGAAGAGTCTTACCCAATGTATATTATTCAAGCTCCACAAAATTATTTTAAATTTAAAAAGAAAAAATTTTGGTTTGGGGCCACACCTGGCGCAGTAGTCAGAGCATATGTGGTACCAGGGATTGGGCTAGGGTCAGAGTGAAAGTGACTGCATACTAGACAAATGCCTTACCTTCTGAATATATATTTTCACTTCTCAGTTGAGCATTTAACTGAAATGGAATTGCAGTCATGTCTGGCATCTTTCTTTAGCATCATGTTCTCAAAGTTTATCCAGTAAGCAAGTCATTTACATTGTTCCTTTTATGACTAGTAATATTTCTTATACTGTATGAGTATGCCACACTTTATGTTTATTACTGGTGGACATTTGAGTTGATTTTACTTTTTATTATTATTATTATTATTATTATTATTTTTTTTTTTTTTTTTTTTGGTTTTTGGTTTTTGGGCCACACCCGGCAGTGCTTAGGGGTTACTCCTGGCTGTCTGCTCAGAAATAGCTCCTGGCAGGCACGGGGGACCATATGGGACACCAGGATTCGAACCAACCACCTTTGGTCCTGAATTGGCTGCTTGCAAGGCAAATGCCGCTGTACTATCTCTCCGGTCCCAAGTTGATTTTACTTTTTAACTATACTGAAATATGTCCTCTCTACTTATGTGTATAAGTTTCTACCTTAGCATACGTTTTTATTTCTCTAGAACATACAAATTTATGTCAAATTTTTTTTGGAGAACTGCTTTACAAAGCTATAAAAACATTTTGTTTGTATAATCTTAATTATTTACATCTTAAAAGTCATGTATGACATTTTATTTTGCATTTGAAAATATTTTGTTAATAAATGCTGAAATTAAAAATATACAAAGGAAATGGAGCAGTAGAAAGGTAAAGTTTTAATTTAGACTAATCCCCTGCCATATTATATATCTACCTATGAATTTCTTCTATTATAAACTAACGTGATCCTCAGAAAAAGGAATATAATTAACTCTAAATTTTATGTAACTTACTATTCTAAACTATCAATAAATGCAGTTTTTCTTATTTCCATGAAGATAATAGAAAATTTAGGTATTGATGTTTTTCTTTTCTTATCTTTCAGAATCCTGGAATTGTAAGGATGCTTGGCAGATGGTGTGTATCGAAACTAAATGGGGAAGGTGCTTGTGCTGCTTAAAAGACCTTATTGGATCTTTATCCTGTTTAATACCTTCCCTGAATTTCTATTCCATACTTATTTAGTCCCTTTAACAGAAGATTCATCTTTGCAAGGCTAAATAGAAAAAGTGAATGAAGGCACTTTACTATATACAAGTTAGTATTGAGCTCATTCTAATTTGAAAGAAAAAGTCACAATTATATGATTAAAGGGTTTTAGACTTTCTAGAATTTAAATAAGAATTCTGTTGTTTATAACTGTATAAAAGGATATTGCTATGTTTTTAAAAAATAATTGGAAGGATAATTTGTTGTGTTGGTATATAAATATAGCAGAAATAGTTTTATGCAAAGATGTTTTAGTAAACTCTAAAAACAATGAAATTTTGTAAGGTTTTTATTATTTGCTTTATATTTCTAATAAACAGGAATTTTCTCCTTTGATAAAAAGATAAAGCTTTTCTTAACATTTGTGTTATAGCAAAATTTTATAATGTTATAGAAAAATAAAGTTTATGTTTGACTGAAGAAAGTTGTGCTCTTTGAGATAAAGAGAAAGTTACCAAATTAATAAAATTATTCTGATTGCTGATAAATATTGTCTCATATGCTTTGTTGCCACATAATTAGTAACAAAACCTTAAAAGGGGGTCGGAGAGATAGCACAAAGGTAAGGCATTTGCCTTGCATGTGGCTGACCCGGATGGACCCAGTTCGATTCCTAACATCCCATATGGTCCCCCGAGCTTGCTAGGAGCGATTTCTGAGCACAGAGCCAGGAGTAACCCCTGAGCATCATTGGATGTGGCCCCGAAACCAATAAGTAAATAAACTGGAAAAAAAAACAATACCTTAAAACAGGGGTCCTCAAACTTTTTAAACAAGAGGCCAGTTTACTGTCCCTCAGACCATTGGAGGGTCTGACATAGTAAAAACAAAACTTATGAATGAACTCTTATGCACACTGCATATATCTTATTTTGCAATGAAGAAACAAAACAGATACAAATACAATATGTGGTCCGCAGGCCATAGTTTGAGGACCACTGCCTTAAAAGGACTTGATCTTATTATTGTGTTTAATTTAGTCACTGTGAAATTTCAGAGTTATTTATGATAAGGTTTCAGGCATGCATGTTTCAATATCAGACCTTTAACAAGTGATGCCTCCTTAATTGCTGCTTTTTTAAAAAAATACATTTCTATATTATGGTGTACAGTTCTGTTACTGTTACAGTTTTACACATAACACTTTACTTTTAGCATTATCCAGTTGAACACTTTCCTCCACCATAAAGGGATTTGATCTTTTATTTCTTTTGGTTTATTTTTTTGGGGGGGTCACACCTGGCGGCACTCCTGGCTCTTTGCTCAGAAATTGCTCCAGGCGAAGCCATCTTGGGTCATGCTGTTTTCAGCTGGCTGAGACTGGATTTCATCAGCATAGCTGCCAGTGATCCTGCCTGCTTCAGAGGTGGGTCAGGAGGTACACACACTGATTCCTGCTGGTACACACACTGATTCCTGCTGATTTCTGCCGAGAGTCAGAAGGGCGCAGAAGCCATCTTGGACCACGCGATTTCCAGCTGCCAGAGACTGGATTTCATCAGCATTCCTGCCAGTGATCCTGCCTGCTTCAGAGCTGCCTGAGACTGAATTTCATCTGTGTTCCTGCCGGCGATCCTGCCTGCTTCAGAGGTGGGTCGGGACATACACACACTGATTCCTGCTGGTTTCTGCCAGGAGTCAGAAGGGTGCAGAAGCCATCTTGGGTCATGCTGTTTTCAGCTGCCTGAGACTGGATTTCATCAGCGTAGCTGCCAGTGATCCTGCCTGCTTCAGAGGTGAATCTCAATTTTCTGGATGACCCTGGAGACCACAGTGAAGATTTTGGAGGCTTCAAGCTCTTTCACCTTTGTCAGTAAGAGGTTGGGAAGCCCCAACCATCTGAGGGGATTACCCATTTCAGACTAGGATTAAAGTTCTAAAGGATTTCTGGGAACTCAGATACCAGCACCCCTATCTGCCTGTCTTCTTTGCTGTGCTGCATTTTTTGGCCTGATTTCATCCTGTGAGTGGCTCATCTGCAGATGGCTCCGCCTTCCCTGGAGCCTTCCCTGGAGGTGAGTTTACACGCCCAGAAAGGAGAAGCCGCTGAACTCTGCTGGAACTCAGATGCCAGCACCCCTATCTGCCTGTCTACTGTGCCGTGCTGCATTTTCAGCCTGATTTCATCCTGTGTGTGGCTCATCTGCAGATGGCACGCCTTCCCTGGAGCCTTCCCTAGAGGTGAGTTTACACGCCCAGAAAGAGAGGAACGAGTGTGGCCACTCCGCTTCGCTTCGCAGTCGTGCACATCATTTAGCCAATAAATACAACCACAACACGTAGAAAAACCCACAATACAAGTGTGAAAATGGGGAAACAACGCAGGCCATTGCCAGACATAGAGAATGACAATGGCAACTCTGATGACTTGAACATGACCAACCAACTAGTCAGTCTCTCAGATAAGGAGTTTAGAGTCGCAATATGGAAGATGTTCAAAGAACTCAAAGAAAGTATAGAAGAGAACACAAATAAGAATCAAGAGAAATGAAGATAGAAATCAGAAAACTCCAAACCAAATTTCAGGTCAAATATCAGGTCTGAAAAACTCAGTAGATGAATTAAAGAAAAACATGCTTGAGCTTTCCCACGGGTTAACAGCAGCTGAGGATAGAATTAGTACATGGGAAGATGAGATGAATAACAATTCCATACAGCAGAAGAAATTGGAAGAAAGCCTTAAAGCAAATGATCAAACAATGGAAAAATTACTCAAAGAATGGGAACAGATGAAAATAGAAGTCTATGAGAAGCTCAACAGAAACAACTTAAGAATCATTGGAGTCCCAGAGACCCAGGAAGAAAATTTCCAGGAAGAATCAACGGTCAAGAACATTGTTAAAGAGAAACTACCAGAGCTAAAGAATACATGCGATCAAATCCTGCATGCCCGAAGAGGACCAACTAAAAGAGACCCCAGAAAAAAACACCCAAGACACATCCTAGTCACAATGACGAATCCCACAGATAGAGACAGACTTCTGAAAGCAGCAAGATCGAAAAGAGAAACACCCTAGAATAGCTAAAGCAATCATTGGGAAAAAGATTATGGGAGGAATTACTTTCCCCAACTTTGAACTGTACTACAAAGCAATAGTTATCAAAACAGCATAGTATTAGAATAAAGACAGGCCCTCAGATCAGTGGAATAGGCTTGAATACTCAGAATGTTCCCCAGACATACATTCACCTAATTTTCGATAAAGGAGCAAGAAATCCTAAATGGAGCAAAGAAAGCCTCTTCAACAAGTGGTGTTGGCACAACTGGCTAGCTACTTGCAAAAAATTGAACTTAGACCCCCAGCTAACATCATGTACGAAGGTTAAATCCAAATGGATTAAAGACCTCAATATCAGCCCCCAAACCATAAGATATATAGAACAGCACATAGGCAAAACACTCCAGGACATTACAGGCATCTTCAAGGAGGAAACTGCCCTCCAAGCAAGTGAAAGCAGAGATTAACAGATGGGAATATATTAAGCTGAGAAGGAAGCACCTCAAAGGAAATAGCGCCCAGGATACAAGAGCCACCCACTGAGTGGGAGAAACTATTCACCCAATACCCATCAGATAAGGGGCTAATCTCCAAAATATACAAGGCACTGACAGAACTTTACAAGAAAAAAAATCTAATCCCATCAAAAAATGGGGAGAAGAAATGAACAGACACTTTGACAAAGAAGAAATACACATGGCCAAAAGACACATGAAAAAATGCTCCACATCACTAATCATCAGGGAAATGCAAATCAAAACAATGATATACCACCTCACACCCCAGAGAATGGCACACATCACAAAGAATGAGAATAAACAGTGTTGGCGGGATGTGGAGAGAAAGGAACTCTTATCCACTGCTGGTGCGAATGCCGTCTAGTTCAACCTTTATGGAAAGCAATATGGAGATTCCTCCAAAAACTGTAAATCGAGCTCCCATATTATCCAGCTATACCACTCCTAGGAATATACCCTAGGAACATAAAAATACAATACAAAACCCCCTTCATTGCACCTATATTCATTGCAGCACTATTTACCATAGCAAGACTATGGAAACAACCCAGATGCCCTTCAACAGACGAATGGCTAAAGAAACTGTGGTACATATACACAATGGAATATTATGCAGCTGTCAGGAGAGATGAAGTCATGAAATTTTCCTATACATGGATGTACACGGAATCTATTATGCTGAGTGAAATAAGTCAGAGAGAGAGAGAAAAATGCAGAATGGTCTCACTCATCTTTGGGTTTTAAGAAAAATGAAAAACATTCTAGCAATAATAATTTTCAGACACAAAAGAGAAAAGAGCTGGAAGTTCCAGCTCACCTCAGGAAGCTCACCACAAATAGTGATGAGTTTAGTTAGAGAAATAACTACATTTTGAACTGTCCTAATAATGAGAATGTATGAGGGAAATGGAGAGCCTGTTTAGAGTACAGGCGGGGGTTGGGTGGGGATGAGGGAAACTTGGGACATTGGTGATGGGAATGTTGCACTGGTGATAGGGGGTGTTCTTTACATGACTGAAACCCAAACACAATCATATATGTAATCAAGGTGTTTAAATAAAAAGAAGAAAATAAAAAAGAAAGAATTCATTTGTGAATCCATCAGGGCCTGGGCTTTTGTTTTTGGGCAAATTTTTGATTACGGTTTTAATTTCCTCAATCATGATGGGGGTGTTTAGATATGCTATATCTTCTTTATTTAACCGTGTAAGTTTATATGAGTTCAGAAATTTATGCATTTCGTCCAGGTTCTCATATTTAGTGGCGTAGAGTTTCTCAAGGTATTCTCTGAATACCCTTTGAATCTCTGCAGTATCTGTAGTGATCTCTCCCTTTTCATTTCTAATACGCGTTATCAAGTTTCTCTCTCTCTTTTGCTTTGTGAGTTTTGCCAATGGTCTATCAATTTTGTTTATTTTTTCAAAGAACCAATTTCTGCTTTTGTTGATCTTTCGGATTGTTTTTTGGGTTTTCATTTCACTGATTTCTGCTCTCAGCTTTGTTATTTCCTTCTGTCTCCCTATTTTTAGTTTCTTTTGTTGATCATTTTCTAATTCTACAAGCTGTGTCATTAAGCTATTCATGTATGCTCCTTCATCCTCCCTGATGTGTGCTTGCAAAGCTATAAAATTTCCTCTCATTACTGCTTTTGCTGTATCCCATAGGTTCTGATAGTTTGTGTTTTTATTGTCATTTGTTTCCAGGAAATTTTTTATTTCTTCTTTGATTTCATCTCTGACCCACTGGTTGTTCAGTAGTAGACTTTAATTTCCAGATGTTAAATTTTTTCTTCCGTGTCCCTTTGTAGTTCACATCTAACTTCAGAGCCTTGTGGTCAGCAAAGGTAGCCTGCAAAATTTCTATCTTCTTGATTTTATGGAGGTATGTTTTATGTGCCAGCATGTGGTCTATCCTGGAGAATGACCCGTGTACGTTGGAAAAGAACATGTATCCAGGTTTCTGAGGGTGGAGTGTCCTATATATATCTACTAGGCCTCTTTCTTCCATTTCTCTTTTCAGGTCTAGTATATTTTGTTGGATTTCCATTTGGTTGACCTATCAAGTGTTGACAAGCCTGTGTTGAAGTCTCCCACAATTATTGTGTTATTATTGATATCCTTCTTCAGATTTGTCAATACTTATATTAAATACTTTGCTGGTCCCTCATTGGGTGCATATATGTTTAGGAGAGCGATTTCTTCCTGCTGTACATATCCCTTGATTAGTATATAATATCCATCTTTGTCCGTTACAACTTTTCTGAGTATAAAATTTGTGTCATCTTATATTATTATGGACACCCCCGCTTTTTTAAGGGTGTTGTTTGCTTGAATGATTTTCCTCCAGCCTTTAATTTTGAGTCTACGTTTATTCTGACTATTCAGGTGTATTTCTTGTAGACAGCAGAAGGTTGGCTTCAGTTTTTTGATCCATTTCGCCACTTTGTGCCTTTTAATGGGTGCATTTAGTCCATTGACATTGAGATAAATAATTGTCATGGGATTTATTGCCATTTTCGTGTAGAAGTTTGGTGTGTTTTTTGTTCTGTCTTGTCTTTAGAATAGATCTTTCAGTTTTTCTTTTAAGGCTGGTTTTGAGTCTGTAAAGTTTTTGAGCTGTTGTTTATCTGTGAAGCCATGTATACTTCCTTCAATCCTGAAAGTGAGTTTTGCTGGGTGCAATATTCTTGGCGAAGTATGTATTTCATTGAGTTTTGTCACTATATCCCACCACTGCCTTCTGGCCTTGAGTGTTTCTGGTGACAGGTCTGCTGTAAATTTCAAGGATGCTCCGTGGAATGTAATTTCCCTTTTTGATCTTGCTGCTTTCAGAATTCTGTGTCTATCTGTTGGATTCATCATTGTGACTAGGATGTGTCTTGGGGTGTTTCGCCTGGGGTCTTTTTTAGCTGATACTCTTCAGGCATGCAGGATTTGTT
This sequence comes from Suncus etruscus, assembly GCF_024139225.1. NCBI lineage: Eukaryota > Metazoa > Chordata > Mammalia > Eulipotyphla > Soricidae > Suncus > Suncus etruscus. The sequence continues at coordinate 114,553,670 of NC_064853.1, forward strand.
CACATGTTTTCTTTAGCTCTGGTAGTTTCTCTGTGATGATGTTCTTGACTATTGATTCTTCCTGGAGGTTTTCTTCTTGGGTCTCTGGGACTCCAATGATTCTAAAGTTGTTTCTGTTGAGCTTATCAAAGACTTCTATTTTCATCTGCTCATATTCTTTTTTTTTTTTTTTTTTTTGGTTTTTGGGTCACACCCAGTAACGCTCAGGGGTTACTCCTGGCTATGCGCTCAGAAGTTGCTCCTGGCTTGGGGGACCATATGGGACACCGGGGGATCGAACCGCGGTCCGTCCAAGGCTAGCGCAGGCAAGGCAGGCACCTTACCTTTAGCGCCACCGCCCGGCCCTGCTCATATTCTTTGAGTGATTTTTACATTGTCTGATCATTTGATTTAAGGCTTTTTTCCAATCTCTTCTGCTGTGTAAAGTTGTTATGTGCCGCATCTTCCAGCATACTAATTTTATCCTCAGCTGCTTTTACCTGTTGGAAAACTCATTCATTATGTTCTTCAATTCGTCTACTGAGTTTTTCAGACCTGTTATTTGACCTGATATTTCAGTTTGGAGTTTTCTGATTTCTATCTTTATATTCTCTTGATTTTTATTAGTGTTCTGATCTATACTTTCTTTGAGATCTGTGAGCATCCTCCATATTTCTTCTCTAAACTCCATTTCTGAAATACTGCTTAGGTGGTTGGCCATTGTTGGGTCATCAGAGTTTCCATCTTCATTCTCTATGGCTGATGTTGGTTTGCGTAGTTTCCCTATTATCACACTTATGCTGTGGGTTTTTCTACGTGTTGTGGTGGTATTCATTGGCTAGGTGGAGTGCGCAGCCACAAAGCAAAGCGGAGTGGCCGCACTCCTCTGCTTCGACCCCTTATAGGTGGGCTTAAGGGGGCCAACAAAGTCAGCTTTATCCGCAGCTCTGGCCCGGAAAAACTCATCTCAGCTGAGGCAAGCCATCAGTGGATGGATGCCATAGAAGATCAAAGTCCCAGGTTCAAGCAAGCCGGGGGAAGCCCCAAAATGTCTGCCAAGCTTAAGGGGCCCATCAGAGTCTGTCTTATCCACAACTCCAGACTGGAAAGACACACCTCAGCTGAGGCACGCCCTCAGGGGATTACTGCTGGAGAAGATCAAAGTTTTCAGGTTGAAGCAAGCGGTGGGGGGGGAGAGCCCCAAAATGTCTGCCGAGCTTAAGGAGCTCAGCAGAGTCTCGTATTTATTATTTCAACACTGCATGTAAGTTGTATTACTTAAAACATTTTAACTTTTACTGTATCTTGAGAAAGCATTTTTCTAAATATCTAACAATTATGAGTTAAGTCAGTTGGGGTTTATGTTTTGAATGTAACAGGCTGGAGTAAATAAACCTTGAGCATATTGTGTAGCCAACACCCCCAAAAATACAAAAACAAAAAGCTCTCAGGTTGAGTTGTTTTTCCCAAGAATTTTTAATATACAATAGTATAAAGTAACTAGTAACATACATTTCCTTTTAAAGGGAAGAATAAAGGGCAACCAACAATAAAACAATCCCCAGTAAAGTTCCAGTAAAATTCTTCAATGAATTAGAATATACACTATTAAAATTTGTGTGGAAGCATAAAACTTCACAAATAAAACTCTTGCAAATCCATTATAAACACAATAAGTTGGAGAGTATTTTATTATTTTACTGTAAAATATAGTGTTGAGCTATAGTAATCAAGGCAGCATGACACTGGAATAGAAACAGAATTTTAAGACACTATTTAGGTTTGAGGCTCATGAGAGATGAAATACTCAGATATATGTACAATTCATATATGCCAAAGAAGTTGGGTGGATGGAATGGAACAAAGAAAGTCTTCAACAAATAATATTTGTGAAATTAAATAAACATTTTGATAAAAAAATGAAGCTAAATCTATATTTTATACTCTAAAACTAATTTAAGGTGGACCAAAGGCTTAGGTTTTAAACAAGAAAGATCACATTGAGAAAACATTGAAAGAACTCTCTCAAGATCCAGACAACAAAGGGGATCATTAGTGACTTGTTCTACTACCAGGTGAAACATTATGAAGTTGAAGACCTTCTGCACAGAAAAAAAGGCTAAACAAAGACACCTCAAAGATTGAAAATATAATTTAACACATACTACTGCAGTTAAAAATCTAACATTCAAAATCTATAAAGTATTCACAAAGTTCAGTAGCACAAAACTAATAACCCCATCAAAAATGAAGAGAAAAGATGAATAGACACATCCTTATTGGCAGTTATATAGTCAGTAAATATATGGAAATCTATGCATTATCACTCAGAATCAGGAAAATACAAAGTAAAAGAATGGCAATTATTAATAAAACTAAAAACAAAAAAGTCCTGGCAGATGTAAGAAGAAAAAGAAACCTTCATTTACCTAATTTGTCCTCTATAAAAATAATATTAAGATTTCTCAAAATAAATAAGAATAGAGCTTCCATTTGACTAATTTATTCAAATTTTCAGTATCTAAAGAACCTCCAAATACAAAAACATTTATTTGAAAAGAAATATGTATAAATATAAATGCAGTTCATATTAATTTTATTATATATCATTGACATGGTTTTAACACTTCTGATATTTAATGTTAAAATATACACTATTTTATTTGGGGCCACACTTGGAAGTGCTTATGTATGACTGTTACCTCTGATCTTAGAGATCACTCCAGGCAGGGCTTGACAGATTCATATGGAGTTCAGAGGATCAAACCAGGTTGAGAATAGCAAGGCAAGAGTTTTGTCCTCTGAACTATTTCTTCACCCTCCATGGCAACATATAAAATAGAAATAGAAGTGCCAGAGATATAGTATAGAAAGTAGGTGCTTGCCTTGCATGTGACAAACAGGGTTTGATTCCTGATCTCTGATCCAAGACCATCAGGAGTAATGCCTTAGTGAGGAAACAGAGGCGAATCTTGAATACTTCCAATGTGGCCTCAAACAAATTTTTGAATATAAGTTTGAAACATTTCATGGGGGTCTCTATTTTTTAATTATTTTAAATTTTATCTTTGAACTATACAGTTAGAAAGTTGTTTATGATTGAGTCAGCTGTAGAATAAATGAGCACTCATCCTTTCACCAATGTACACATTATTCAGATATCTGAAATTCAACTTTTATTTGATTCTCAATTTTAATTGTTTGGTTTGCCTGTTTGTTAAATTAAATCACTGTGAAATAGAGTTTAAAAAGTTGTTGAGGAGCTGAGAGTTGGCACAGCAGTAGGGCATTTGCCTTGCACACCGCTGGCCTAGGATGGACTGCAGTTCAATCCTGGCGTCCCTTTATGATCCCCCAAGTCAGGAGCGATTTCTGAGCGCATAGCTGGGAGTAGTAACCCCTGAGTGTCTTTGAGTATGGCCCAAAAAGTAAAAAAAAAAAAAAAAAAAAAAAAAAGTTTTGATAATTGGGGCCGGAAGGGTAGCACAGAGATAGGGCATTTGCTTTGTTGATGGCTGACCCAGGATGGATGCAGGTTCGACCCCCCATATTTCTGAGTACAAAGCCTAAGCACTGCTGGGTGTGGCAAAAAAATAAAATAAGGGGCTGGAGAGATAGCATGGAGGTAAGGCGTTTGCCTTTCATGCAGGAGGTCATCGGTTTGAATCCCGGTGCCCCATATGGTCCTCTGTGCCTGCCAGGAGCAATTTCTGAGCCTGGAGCCAGAAATAACCCCTGAGCACTGCCGGGTGTGACCCAAAAACGACAAAAAAAAATAAATAAAATAAAATAAAGTTGAGTATGGTTATACAATGTTCCAACACCTATTCTTTCACCAGTGTTCATTTTCTGTCACCTATTTATCCCACACTCGCATGTTGCCAACTCCACTTGCAGCCTACCTTTAAGGCAGACTCACTCTCCCTCACTCTCTCTCTTCTCTCTTTTCTCTCTCCTCTCTATCTCTCTCTCCTCTTTCTTTTTTTAAGACACTGTGGTGGTTTTTGTTTGGTTTTATTTTAAGGCTACATCTGGCACTCCTAGGGGGTTACACCTGGCTCTATTCTCAGAAATTATTTGTGTAGGGCAAATTACTTGCGAGACTCCTAAAATTGCATTCTATAACAAAAAGGACTGCAAACTTTAGCAAGTTTACTTTAGCAAGTTAAACTCTTTAGGTCTTTATTATATGTGTGTTCTTAATAATGAGGTTGGGTGATTTATCTCATGAAAAAAAAAAGAAAAGAAAAGAAATTACTTCTGACAGGCTCAGAGGGTACCATATGAGATGCAGGGAATTTATCCCAGTTTGCCTCAGGCAAAGCAAATGCCCTGACCTCTGTGCTGTCACCTGGCTCCTAAGCACTGTAGTTTGTAATACTGTTACTGAAGGAATGTCATACAAATCACTATACTTCCTTTCAATTCTCAGTTCTTATCCAGCATTATCAACTCCAATTATTATTGTCATAGAGGTCTCTTCTCTGTCTTAGCTACACTCTCCCTATCCTCTCTGTTTAATGTGGCATTATTCTCATTCTATGTATTATCTTACTATATCCCAGAGATGACTATGTCTTTCCTTCCTCTGACTCATTTCACTCATCATAATACTCTTCATATCCATTTGTGTATAAACAAATGTAATGACTTCATTTGTGTAGAAAATTCCATAGTTTCTTTAGCTACCCAATTTTCTCTTAGACACGTGTTGTTTTCAGATTCTGGTTATTGTGCTGTCATAAACAAATGAGTGTAGATGCTTTTCTTGCATAGTGTTTTTGGCCCTTAGGATATAATCTCAGGAGCAGTAATACTGAGTGTAATAGAGGCTCAGTCTCCACTTTCTTTGAGAATGTCCATATTGTCCATTTATCAAAATAGTTAGAACACCCAACATTCCTACCAGTGGAGAATGAGTGTTTCTTTCTCCCCACATCTATACCAGCACTAGTTATTCTTATTGTTCTCTTGATGTGTGCCCCATCCCTGTAGTTTGAGATTATTTCACAATGTTTTTTTTATTTATATGTCCATGATGAATAATGATGTATAGAAGTTTTTTTATGTGCCTTTTGGGCATATGATTTTCTTTGAGGAAATTTCTGTTTATCTCTTTTTTCCATTTTTTAAAATGAGACTGAATTTTTTTTGTTTGTTTTTGGGCCACACCCTGTGATGCTCAGGGGTTACTCCTGGCTATGCACTCAGAAGTTGCTCCTGGCTTCTTGGGGGACCATATGGGACGCCGGGGGATCGAACCGTGGTCCGTCCTAGGCTAGCGCAGGCAAGGCAGGCACCTTACCTCCAGTGCCACCGCCCGGCCCCGAGACTGAATTTTTAAGCTCTTCCAATACCTTATTTATCTTAGATATTAACACTTTATCAAATGGGTATTGGGTAAATAATTTATCCCATTCCATGGATGGTCTTTGTATCCTATTCATCATTTTTCTTTTATGTGCAGATGCTTCTTAATTTAATATAGTCCCATTTGTTTATCTTCATTTCCACTTGCTTGGTTAGTAGTGTTTCATCTTTGAAGATACCTTTAGTTTTAAGGTCATGTAGAATTCTGCCCAGGTTTTTCTCTATGTACCCTGTGATTTCATGTCTGATATAAAGGTTTTTAATCCCTTTTGATTTGATCTTTGTGCATAGTGTTAGAATGAAGTTTAAGTTCTGATTTTTGCACCTAGCTCATCAATTTTTCCAGCACCACTTATTGAAGAGGCTTTCCTGTTCCACTTCACAATTTTAGCTTCATATATTATTCTTGATGTTTATCAAAGAAACATATTGGGTTGCAAAGATCAAACCCATGTTGGCAGCATACAATACAAGCATCCTAACCTATTATTGTTCCAGTTCTGCGATTTATTATAGAGACACAAAACTTATTCTATATTTAAGATAATTGATCCAGTCTGGAATAGGCAAAAACACACATATTGTTTTTTTTATGATTGAGTACAGAGTAGTTTTTATGAGTGGCACAGAGTAGTTCAATCTTCTTGTGGGAGACCCTTGGCCTTCACCCCCACTATGTAGAAAAGTTTCTTCTTCAAATTGGCCTCTGTTGGGGCCCGGAGAGATAGCACAGTGGCGTTTGCCTTGCAAATAGCCGATCCAGGACCAAAGGTGGTTGGTTCGAATCCCAGTGTCCCATATGGTCCCCCGTGCCTGCCAGGAGCTATTTCTGAGCAAACAGCCAGGAGTAACCCCTGAGCAATGCCGGGGTGGCCCAAAAACCAAAAAAAAAAAATCAAATTGGCCTCTGTTGATTATTTTAAAGTTCTATATATTCACTGTTTGCAGCATGGTTTCCCTATGTCTTTTGGTATAATTAGGTCATATGGCTCTTTGTGCTTTGTATTTTGAGTCTTAGAGAAATTTTATCACCATTTTGTAGTTGTTTTGGGGCTCACACACAGGGCTGCTCAAGTGTTACTCTTGACTTTATACTCAGGAATTACTGTGATGGGTTTGAGGGACACACAGCATGCCAGGGATTGAACCTGGGTCATCCTCATACAATGCTCTTTTCACTATTATTCCTGCCCCATTTTTGTTTTGTCTTTCCCATGTCTGGCCAAACCCAAAAGTGAGATGTTTTGTAAAACTGAGCCATTAGTCATCTCTAAAAAGTGTTAGGGTCCTCTTATAAATGAAGGACTGATTAATATTTATTAGAAAGACAGCAATTTTGCCATAGTTTCTAAACCCACAAATGGGTACAACACACTCCTGAAGAAGATAAAGAGGTTTTTGGGTTTTTGTTTTTTTTTTTTTGTGGTTTATGGGTCACACCCGGCAGTGCTCAGGGGTTATTCCTGGCTCCATGCTCAGAAATTGCTCCTGGCAGGCACGGGGGACCATATGGGACACCAGGATTCGAACTGATGACCTTCTGCATGAAAGGCAAACGCCTTACCTCCATGCTATCTCTCCGGCCCTGATAAAGAATTGTTTTATGAAAAACAGTCAAGTTCCTGGAAAACCATTTTATTTTAAAGTCAGGTATAAAATAACATATTGAGCTGTTTTTCTATATAACTAGAAAAACAAAGTTTGGAATTGTGATAGCATTTGGTTTATTTCCTTAGTATCTTAATGGATTGTTTATAGTCATATAATATTGTTCAACATAATTTTATAGCATAAAGCAATCATCATAATTGTTCTCATTGTATGTCTATGGATATCTGGGCCTGAGATGTCCTAAATTGGCTCAAGCAGCCTTGATTTCATGATCCAATATTCATATATACATATATATCTTACACATTTACATATATATTATAATAATTATGGAAATATTCATTTATCTCTATTAAACATAAATACAGGAATTTTATATATAATATGCTTTCTATGCTGTAAAATGTTAATTCTGATAATAATGTGAGGCCATCAATTACCAAAACTAATAATTACCACCACATCACCTTATTCTTTTACCTTAGTGATTGACAACAATGTATTACCAAACTTTTTAGTGGTGGGATAGCCAAACTTTAGAAAATAACTTATTTCATCATTCATCATTCATCAGTATAGTGGGAAATGTATTGTCTTAGCTTTGGAAGATAGACATTTGAAGTCAAGATTTTCTCAAGATCATGGTTTATTTAAAGGTTCTAGTGGATAACCAAATCTTGGGTTTCCTGGGGTTTTAGTGGCTAGTGAAAAACTTGTCATTCTTTGTCTTATGCTTGTGTATTTTCAATCTCTGCCCCTGTTTTTTGTATGCCCCTCTTTCCTCTATGTGTCTCTGTTTGTCATTCATCTTCTTATGAAAAAATAACTTTTGTATTGTTTTATATGAGTCCATAGTAAATTAAATAATTATATCTACTAATAACTTACTTCCAAATAAAATAATTTCCTGGGGTACTATCTATCAATGGGAGAATGCATGTTATTATTACACTACTAAAAGGATCATTTTAATTTGAGCTTCCAATCAACCAGGTCAATTTATTTTATTTAGAATCATCCAAAAATTGACACAATTTGAAGTGCTCCTCTGCTTCGACCCCTCATAGGTGGGCTTAAGGGGGCCAGCAGAGTCAGCTTTATCCACAACTCTGGCCCAGAAAGACTCACCTCAGCTGTCAGGGGATGAACGCCAGAGAAGATCAAAGTTCCCAGCTTGAAGCAAGCCGGGGGAAGCCCCAAAATGTCTGCCAAGCTTAAGGGGCCCAGCAGAGTCTGTCTTATCCACAACTCTGGCCTGGAAAGACACACCTCAGCTGAGGCAAGCCCTCAGGGGATTAATGTCAGAGAAGATAAAAGTTCCCAGGTTGAAGCAAGCTGGGGGAAGCCCCAAAATGTCTGCCGAGCCTAAGGGGCCCAGCAGTCAGCTTTATCTGCAACTCCAGCCTAGAAAGACTCACCTCAGCTGAGGCAACCCATCAGGGGATGAATGCCAGAGAAGATCAAAGTTCCCAGGTTGAAGCGAGCCAGGGGAAGCCCCAAAATGTCTGCTGAGCTTAAGGGGCCCAGCAGAGTCTGTCTTATCTACAACTCCAGCCTGGAAAGACACACCTCAGCGGAAGCATGCCCTCAGTGGATTAATCAAATACCTAACTTTTTCTTCCAGTACTTTACCTTTATTTCCTTATTGGCTTCTTTGTCATTTTTGGTTTGTAGTTTTTTTTTCTTTTTGAAACATTCTTTTAATTCTTCTCTGACACTATTTTTACTGAGAAAATAAAAGGGAGAAACAAGGAAAATGTAGCTCTACAAAAGAATACAATTATATTTTTTCTTTTTATGTGAACTAGATAATGAGAACAAATGGAGTCAGGCTTATACTCTGGTGAACACGCAAAGTATAAAATATATTTATTAATTTTACTAATGCACCTAAGTTTTGATAAAAATTATTTTTATATATGAAATGATTTGAAGGCAAAGGAAATTATTTTTACTTCATGAGTATAGCAATACATTCTTTCTTTTTTACTTTTTTTTTGGGGGGGGGGTTTGGGTAACACCCAGTAGTACTCAGAGATTACTCCTGGCTCTACACTCAGAAATAACTCCTGGCAGGCTCGGAGGACCATATGGGATGCTGGGATTCGAGCCACTGTCCTTCTGCATGCAAGGCAAACACCCACCTCCATGCTATCTCTTCGGCCCCGAGTTGGTTTGTAGTTTTTCTTCAACTTCTTCTTTGTGATTCTCCAACTCAGTAATTCTCCTACTATGGCTTGCTAAGACTTTTTATTTCCCTTAATTCCATTTGTATGGATTCTTTCATGTTCTGTAAAAGTTTTTCTTTGAGTTTGTTGTTTTGTTTATGTATGGATTTCTTGAATTTGCTGGCTAGTGATTCCATGATTTCTTTTGCCCTGGCTTGCAATGTTGCTTTTACATCTTCATCTATTGGGCCCATGCTTTCTGGTGGACTTGGGAACTTGCAAGGATTTCTCTCCATATCCCTCTTTGTTATTGTCTTCCTTAGTTTGCCCATATTTCTTTGCATTTGGTGGTTTGGATTGAAGTGACTGAGCTCCATAGGTCTGCCTGGGTCAACTGCACCTCCCCCTACCTGGCATACAGGTTGTTCAGCCCCAGATGCAGAGATGAGCCCCACAGGTCGGCCTAGATCACCCGCACCCCCCCCACCAGTTGGCAGACAGTGTTCTTCAGCCCCTAGCTGTAGACAGAGACCTAGCCCCACAGGTCCAGGTGGATCAACCGCCCCATCTGGCAGATGGTGTGATTCAGGCCCAGCTGCAGAGACTAGCTCCACAGGTCAGCTTGGATCAACTCCTCCTCCTCCTACCTGGTAGATGGCATCGTTAAGCCCCCATATTTTTCTTATATTTCCTTCCCAAAGCATCCTTACCACAACATGATACAGAGTTTCATGTGCAGTGCTCTTCCTAGAATCATATGCAGTCACTGTCCTTATCATGTTCTCTGAGTAGGGTCAATCTTTCCCTGAAATGAACAAGTCTTTACACGGAAAGGGAAGGATCCTTGAGAGTGATCCCAGGTTGTCAGCTTACTAGAAAGAGCTGCAGTGACATGAATATTTCATAGTGCTTGACATCTGATTACATCAGACTATCTACTCTTTAGAATAAAGAGAATTATTAGTATTTCATGATAATCAAAGATACCAAATTGATCACTCAGATTATGAAATTCAGAGCAATTTGCTGCATCAATTCAAAGAAATGAAAGTTACATATAAACGTGATGAACATGATGGTTCACCATATGGAATTTTCTGTATATCACTATATTCACATACTAAGTTTATGAGTAAGGTTATAATTTTGAAATGCCAATTATTTAGATTTTACAATGCACTTTGATATCCATGAACTATTAAAATCATGACCGCAGTCTAGTGGGTATTTATAGAAGCAGGCATGAATAAATCCTACAGTGCAGAATGTGAAAGGCTAGATCAGGGGGCCCAAAGTTGTATAAGTGTGGAACTAGAGGCATGAGGGGAGAGAAAAAGCCTCTGAAGGGATCCTTGTGCATTTGAAACTCTTCTGAAGAGAGGAGTTGTCTCACAGGATTATACTACACTAGGAACACCCTTGTATTATTTCAATGTAATGTGAATATTTCTCAGTTATTCTCTTACAAAATAACATTTTGAAACACTCCACAGCTAGGTCTATCCTTCACCGCCTGAGATGGTTCTTTGGCTCCTTGACTCTTTTAAATTTCATGCATATCATTTACTCTGTCTATAGTGAAGTACCTATATCTATAACAGGTGGGGATTTCATAAATAGATGCCATCCCACTAAATACATCAACATCTTTTTTATTTGCATAATCCTCAGCAGTGATTGAATATCCTGGTGATACTTGTAGAAATGTGTCTGCTCCAGCGATTGAATTTTGTCCTCCTACTTTCCAGGCATGTGCTCTGTCCTTTGAGCCAGCTCTTATCACTTGATTTTACAAGAACTTGCCTTTTCTTTTGTAGAATGGTTGCTGTTGTTCTCTAGAGGAGCACTTGATCAAACCCAAAAGAAAGCATATTATCTTTCCCTTTTGTCCAAGGTGGAGGGACTGCACTTGGTGTCCTGAACATGCTCAACATGTACTTGTCCCCATAAGCACTCTCCATGTACTTTTGTGCCATTTTGTCCTATATTCAGTCATTTCGCTGCAGTGAAATGCCAGATATCAGTCGTGCTTTATTTTAGAGAATTAGTATTTGGTTCTAGTGTCTCTGGAGCCTTAGCTTTTCCATCGTTGCTAAATCTTTATTCCTTGCAGGAGTACTTTTGAGTAACATGAGTGAGAAGGACATGGAGGGCACTGCTCTGACAGGATCCTAAAAAATTTTCTAACTTTCTCACATGACAAAGTTGAGGATGATGTGTGTTAGTGAGGATCTGCCATGCAACTGCAAGCTCCCACCAGGTGAAAAATCCCCTTCCTCAGTTTTAGGCATCCTGCCATTCTGCCAGGGGAGCAGAAAGGATTTCCTGTTAATAGAAAACAAGTATTTTTTATCCACAGCACCAGGTCAGCTTTTACATTCCTCTTCTGACCCATCCCTTCACCACCTCAAGCCCAGGTTCAGCTATATTTCAACTTCATTCACTGTCAAGCATCACTGTGCTGTTTAGGCATGTCTTATCCCTTGATCTGGAATGTCTTGCCTATAGTCAGATGAAGATATTCATGAAATTCTTAAGATGATACACAATAAAATAGATGCCATGGGATGGCAATACTCAAAATGTCGCTGATTTGCCCATGAAGTCGTTGTGTTCGTAAGAAAAATGGTAATGAGATGGAGCCTCTGGGTTGAGGGCTGTGGAAGTTAAAATACCACAGGCCTGTACCCAGAGGTTGTTTCTTGTGTCTGGAGATCCTGGCACCACGTGGGATGAGGTGTGAGAGCCCCTCCAGTATCTCTCTCAAGATCTAGAACTGGTTTGTGTAACCTGAGCACACCTCATTGGTAGTGATCCACATAGAATAGACAATTATGGCAGGATATGACTGGTAGGAGCAGAGAGAAAGAAAGCATGAAATGTTGAGTCTTCTACCTCTGACCTGGTATTCAGACTTCTGGGACTTACTAGGCATTTCCTGTTTTACAGTAACTCAGTGGATCATCTCACTGTACCAAAGAGACTAAGATCCCCAACATGTGTGTTAACTTACATGTAGAGTATACTTCAAGCTGTCTCTCTAACTCAACATACCTGGCACTGACTTTTCTAACACTACATTCATCTGGCGTCTTGTTTCCTGGGTTAAACTTCTCTGAGGTGTGTTTCTTCCCATTTCCTGCCTTCCTTGGTTTTCTTGCTGCGGCAAAGGGTCTCTGGAACCCCCAATGTTCACTTCCATTCTCAAATACAATCTGTAGATTTTGCAGGCCATGTGTCAGTCTGACTGATATTCTGCTTATGTTCTGTTGTTCTGGGTCTCCTTCACTGGGAAGGTTGTGTGGAATGCATGTTTTGGTGGTTGAGTTTGTGTCCTCAAAAAGAAGAGAATCTCTTCCTGAGCAAGCTAATTATTAGCTTTTAGACTCATCTTGTCAAAATTAGCCTTGGAGCAGTTAGATTCTCTCTTTCCAGAAACCCTATAGGAATTGGAAAATGTATGTGTCGCAGTGCTAATCTCATCAGGATTCAACTTACCAGACATTCTTATTAAAAAAATTTTTGTACTTGAAACATTGCCCTCCAAGAGGCATCTTTCAGGTTGTCAGAAAAATCTGTGCCTGTGAAGGTATAGATCCCTGTGGGGAAACAGAGGTGGCATTTGAGACATGGGTAGGAGAAGAGTTGGCATGTTGGGTACACTCTGGACCAGCTTTATCCTCTTTGACAACTTAGACTGGCCCTGAACTGCGATGGTGTCTGAGATATGGCCAGGGGAACAGGGGAATGAGGCATACTGGGTACACCCTGAACCAGTTTCATCCTCAGGGGGCCTTTAGACTGGCCCTACTCTGAGCTCTTTTATGTGTAGATTAGTGGGGAGAGAAAACAAGAGTTCTTTTGCTGCTGGGGACTTGGGAGAACATTTCTGGAGCATAAAAGTGACAAAAACTTCGAGAACAAATTGAGGGGAGAGGTACAAATTTTGAGGGAGGAAAAGGGCTGAATAGAAGTCTCAGTGCACTGTTCAGGGCATGGGTAGGGGCAAAATCTCAGAGGACTATATTGAGGAAAGCTGCCCGCCTTTCGGCGAGGGGCTGTGCAGGTCCTTTGTCAATAAGTGGATGTCACCACACAGGCTCCAGTCTGTGAACCCATTACTGAGAAGGGCCTCTATCACCCATATGTCCATTAATCAGGTGCTGTGTGAACAATCAAGTCACTGGACAGATGGCAATGCGGGCTCTTTCCTGTGCTGTGGGATGCAAGAGCAGTGGGAAGCAGGAGGTCTTCGGAGGACTGTGGAAATGACAAGGCATGAGCTGGGCAGCAGGACAGGATCTGAGGCTCACATGCAAATGCAGCTCCTTGAACAATGGGCGAGTCTTCTTACACAGACTCTGATGGCTTACTTTTTTCAGAAAGCCTTTTGGAGTCAGGTGTGGGGTAGGAAGCTCTGTCAGAGCGAGATGTGTGGGCTGTGAAGTCATTCTGCAAGGAGCCGAGTATTTACAGAGACCCCTAAAGAGAGTTATATCAAAGAGCAAGTCCTAACTAGCAGTGAAGGAAACAGAAAGTCATTGTCTCCTAGTCCTTAGATCCTGGCTGCCTGGAGTCATTGGATGCAGGGGAAGGATTTACACTCAGTTCTCCCTGCCCTCCAGCTGTCCTCCAGACATCTGTCCCCATTCTCGCAGCCTCTGAGCCTGACTGACTCTTGAACGCTCTCTCAGGAACTATGGAACATATAACTGATATTTGGGAAGAAATCCTGCACTTTATGAGTAGCAAGGTTGAAGAGGACATGTTGGCCATATTTAAATGTGAGGGTTGGGAGGGTTTTGGGAAATGCTTTATTTTAATTGGGTGAGGAGGAAGGGCTGAAAGAGATAGGGTCCCCCTCAAGTGAACCCCAGAAGGCTAGTGAAGGAGCAGAGTATGGCCCCAAACCTGCCCTTAGTGATCAGATGCCCCTCCAGCAGCTTTTCTTGGTCTTGGATTAAGGCAAGTTACATATGGTAGATGGATGCAGTGGCTCTTGCTGGCTTACAGAACTTTCCCTAATTTTCTGACCATCCTGCTGCAGATAAATGAGAGGCCAAGTTGAAGTTCTGAGGCATTTTAAGTCCCAGGAGGGGAACCAGAGTGCTCCCAACACAGGAGCTGTAGCCATGACCACCGGTGGCAAGGCCAACCAGAACACCACAGCCATGACTGGCATGTCCTCCCCAACCTCTGAGGAGCTGGGCAGCACTTATCCCATCTCTGGGGCTATCGCCCCGCCCATATCCCCCTCTCCACATGACAGCGGATTGCAACCAGCTCAGGGACTCGGAGAAAAACTGTATTTCTAAAAACAGTGAGGACCCTGGAAACAAAAAAAGCACTGCTTTTCTCGGACCAAAGAGTAGACATCGTGACTAAGACAGTGGAGCAGCGCATACTACATTTCATAGACTGTGCTGAGGATAAGGACAGGGTACAAATTTATGTCATCTAGACCTCTGAGACCAGGGAGACCATGGATATGGAAACCAAGACCTGAGCCTGGGGCAGAGCTGCCATTAAGAGACCCAGTTTGGAGAATTTCCCAAGACCACGCCCTATACTTCCCTATTCTTCCCTTTACATCATTCCCTTCACTTTCCTTCCCTTCCCTTCCCTTCCCTTCCCTTCCCTTCCCTTCTTCTCTTCTCTTCTCTTCTCTTCTCTTCTCTTCTCTTCTCTTCTCTTCTCTTCTCTTCTCTTCTCTTCTCCTTACACTTCCCTTCCATTTTCTCTTCCCTTTTCCCCTCCCTTCACTTCCCTTTCCTTCCTTCCCTTCTCTTCCCTTCCCTTCCTTTCCTTCCCTTCTGTTCCTTTCATTTCCTTCCCTTCCCTTCCCTTATATTTTCTCTACTATTCTCTTCTCTTTACTTCTCTTCTCATCTCTTCTCTTCTATTATCTTCCCTTCCCATCCCTTCCTTTTCCTTCTCTTCCATTTTACCTCCCCTTTTCCCCTCCCTAACCTTTTTACATCCTTCCCTTCCCTAATCATCCCTTCCCTTGCCTCCCCCTCCCTTCCATTTTCCCTTTCTTCACCCTTCCCTATCCTACCCTTTCCTTCCATTCCTTCCCTTCCCTTCCTTCCCTTTCCTTCTATTCCCTTCCTTTTTCTTTTCTCTTCACTTCTCATCTGTTCTCTTCACATTTCTTCTCTCTTCTCGTCTTTTTTTCCCTTCATTTCCCTTCGCCTCCCTTTCTCTTCCCTTCCCTTCCTAACCCTTTCCCTTTGCTTTTATTCCCTTCCCATCCCTTAGGTCCCTTCCCTTCCCTTCTTTCCTTCCCTTCCCTTCCCCTCTTTTTCCTCCCCTTCCTTTCTTGTTCTCTTGCTTCTCTTATTTTTTAATTTCTCTTCTCATGTCTTCTGTCTACAGAAATTCTCTTGAGAAAGCCACAAGATGGCAAACTGAATTTATCACACAGCAGTGCCCAA
Source organism: Suncus etruscus (assembly GCF_024139225.1). Lineage (NCBI taxonomy): Eukaryota > Metazoa > Chordata > Mammalia > Eulipotyphla > Soricidae > Suncus > Suncus etruscus. Next base: position 114,569,235 of record NC_064853.1, read on the forward strand.
GATGATATGCAAAGAATGACTGAGTGAAAACTGGCTACCAGAGGCGCCCTAGCTGCAGAAAGGTACCTCCATTGTCTGTGAAGGCAGACAGCATGGGTCTGCCCTTGCTTCCAGATTAGATTCTGCGAGACGCTGGGTGGACCTGTCTTTTTGAGAAACCTCTTCTCTTCTCTTGTTTCTACTGAAATTACCTGTGACCACCAAGAAAGGCCCAGCCAAACCTGTCTTGTCAAGTTATCCAAGCAGAAAACAAAGAAAAATTAAGCAAAACAGGCTACAAGAGGTGCTTCAGCAGCAGAAATGTGTCTTCTTTCTCTGGGAAGGCACGCTGGAGGTCAGCCTCTGCTCTTGGTTTCACAACTCGGAGAGACTGAGTGAACTTCTCTCCTTTGTGTGTTTTCTTTCTCCTCTGTTCTCTTTTTTACTCTTGTCTCCTCTAATTTATTTTGTTTCCTGAAACTTCTGAAAAGGCCAAGAAAATCTCCAAAACTGTTTCTTTGAGATGCCAAAGCTGAACATTCAGGAATGTCTGAGTGAAAACCTGATACCAGTGGTGCCCCAGCAGCGGAAAGTTATCTCCATTTTTTGTGAAGACAGGTGGGTGCTTCTGTCCTTGCTTTAAGATTTAACACCTGGGAGAGACTGAGGGGACATGTTGCCTTTGAGACATTTCCAGGCCTAAGGCAGGGCCTGACCCCTCTTCCTACCTTCACAGACAAAGGAGGTACTGTTCTGCTGCTGGGGCACCTCTGGTAGCCGGTTTTTACTCAGTCTTTCTTGGCCTTTCTTGGTTTTCTCAAGAGAGTACCAGGAGAAATAAGAGAAGAGAAACACAAGAAGTCGACAAATTTCCTCAGGCTCTTCTAGTTCTCAAAATTGATTCTTTAATAATGCGTAATGCCACAGCAGCTGAAATATACCTCCTTTGTCATTGAAGGCAGATGAAAGTGGTCTGACCCTGCTGTATAATTAGCAAAGGGAGATGGTGTGTGGACCTGTTTTCTTTGGGTATTTCTTATTTCTTCTCTGATCTTCTCTTATTTTCTCTTCTCTTCTATATCTTTTCTCTTCTTTTTCCTTCTAATCTCTACCTTTCCCTTCCTTCCATTTACCTTTCTATTCCCCCTCCCTTCCCTTCCCTTTCCTTCCTTCCCTTTCCTTCCCTTCGTATCCCTTTCCTTTCCTTCCATCCCATTCCTTCCCTTCCCTTCCCATCTCTTCTCTTTTTTCTTCTCTTCTCTTTTCTCTTCTTCTCTTCTCTTCTCTTCTCTTCTCTTCACTTCCCTCCCTTCCATTCCCTTCCCTTTTCCCTTCCTTCTCCCTTCCCTTCCCTTCCCTTCCTTCCTTCAATTACCTTACAATCCTTCCCTTCCCTTCCCTTCCCTTCCCTTCCCTTCCCTTTTCTCTTCTCTTCTCTACTCTTCTCTTCTCTTCTTCTCTCCTTTCCTCTCCTCTCTTCTCTTCTCTTCTCTTTTCTCTTCTCTTCTCTTCTCTTCTCTTCTCTTCTCTTCTCTTCTCTTCTCTTCTCTCTTCTCTCCTCTCCTCTCCTATATCCTTCCCTTCCCTTCCCTTCCATTCCCTTTCATTCCCTTCCATTCCCTTCCCTTCCCTTCCTTCCTTCACTTCCCCTACCATTCTTCCCTTCCCTTACCTTTTTTCTTCTCTTCTCGTCTTTTCTTTTATTCTCTTCTCTTCTCCTCTCCTCTTCTCTTCTCTTCTATTATCTTCCCTTCCCATTCCTTCCTTTCTTTTCCCTTCCATTTTCCCTCCCCTTTTCCCCTCCCTAACCTTCTCTTTACTTCCTTCCCTTCTCTTCCTTTCCCTATCTTCCATTCCCTTTTTTTTCTTCCCTTTCATTTTCTTCCTTCCCTTTCCTTCCCTTCCCTTCTCTTCTCTTCTCTTCTTTTCTCTTTTCTTTTCTTTTCTTGTCTTGTCTTCTTTTTCCTTCCCTTCTCTTTTCCATTTTTCTCCTTTTCTTCCCTTCCCTACCCTTCCATTTTCTCTTCACTTCGCTTCCCTTCGCTTCGCTTTGCTTCCCTGCCCTTCCCTTTTCCCTTCCCTTTCCTTCCCTTTTCCCTTCTCTTCCCATTTCCCGTCCCTTCCCTTTTACCTTCCCTTCTTTATTCCTTATCTTCCCTTTTCCATTCCCTTTTCCCTTCCGTAATCCCTTCCCTTTTCTCTTCCCCTTTCCCTTCACTTTTCCATTCCCTTTTCCCTTCCCTTTTTGCTTCCCTTTTCTAGGGTCTGCCAAGAAAATCTCCAAAACAGTTTCTTTTTCTTCCTTCCCTTTCCTTCCCTTCCCTTCTCTTCCTTTTCTTTTCTTTTCTTTTCTTTTCTTCTCTTCTCTTCTCCTCTCTTCTCTTCTTTTCTCTTCTCTTCTCTTCTCTTCTCTTCTCTCTTATCTTCTCTTCCCTTTCCTTCCCTTCCCTTTTCCCTTCTTTCTCCCTTCCTTCCCTCGCTACCCTTTCTTCCATTCCTTCCCTTCCCTTTTCTCTTCTCTTCTCTTCTCTTCTCTTCTCTTCTCTTCTCTTCTCTTCTCTTCTCTTCTCTTCTCTTCTCTTCTCCTCTCCTCTCCTCTCCTCTCCTCTCCTCTCCTCTTCTCTTCTCTTCTCTTCTCTTCTCTTCTCTTCTCTTCTCCTCTCCTCTTCTCTTCTCTTCTCTTCTCTTCTCTTCTCTTCTCTTCTCTTCTCTTCACTTCTCTTCTCTTCTCTTCCCTTCCCTTCACTTCCCTTCGAATCCCTTCCTTTCCATTTTCTCCCCTTCCCTTTCCTACCCTCCCTTCCCCATCCCTCCCCTCCCCTCCCTTTCTCTCCCCTCCCCTTCCCTTCTCTTTTCCCTTTCTTCACCATTCCCTATCCTTCCTTTTCCTTACTTCCCTTCTCTTCCCTTCCTTCCCTTCCCTTCTATTCACTTTTTTCTTTTCTCTTCACTCTCTTCTCATCTCTTCTCTCCTCATCTGTTCTCTTCACATTTCTTCTCTCTTCTCCTCATCTTTTTTCCATTCATTTCCCTTCGCCTCCCTTTCTCTTCCCTTCCCTTCCCTTAGGTCCCTTCCTTTCCCTCCTCCCTTCGCTTTCCTTCCCTTCCCCTCTTTTCCCTTCCCTTCCTTTCTTTTTCTCTTCTCTTATTTTTTAATTTCTCTTCTCTTGTCTTCTGTCTACAGAAATTCTCTTGAGAAAGCCACAAGATGGCAAACTGAATTTATCACACAGCAGTGCCCAAGCTGATATGCAAAGAATGACTGAGTGGAAACCAGCTACCAGAGGGGCCCTAGCTGCAGAAAGTTACCTCCATTGTCTGTGAAGGCAGAGAGTATGGGTCTGCCCTTGCTTCCAGATTAGATTCTGCGAGAGGCTGAGTGGACCTGTCTTTTTGAGTGTTTCTCTTCTCTTCTCTTGTTTCTACTGAAATTACCTGTGACCACCAAGAAAGGCCCAGCCAAACCTGTCTCATCAAGTTATCCAAGCAGAAAGACAAAGAACGATTAAGCAAAACAGGCTACCAGAGGTGCTTCGGCAGCAGAAATGTGTCTTCTTTTTCTGGGAAGGCACGCTGGAGGGTCACCCTCTGCTCTTGGTTTCACAACTCGGAGAGACTGAGTGAACTTCTCTCCTTTGTGTGTTTTCTTTCTCCTCTGTTCTCTGTTTTACTCTTGTCTCCTCTAATTTATTTTGTTTTCTGAAACTTCTGAAAAGGCCAAGAAAATCTCCAAAACTGTTTGAGATGCCAAAGCTGAACATTCAGAAATGTCTGAGTGAAAACCTGATACCAGTGGTGCCCCAGCAGCGGAAAGTTATCTCCATTTTTTGTGAAGACAGGTGGGTGCTTCTGTCCTTGCTTTAAGATTTAACACCTGGGAGAGACTGAGGGGACATGTTGCCTTTGAGACATTTCTAGGCCTAAGGCAGGGGCTGACCCCTCTTCCTGCCTTCACAGACAAAAGAGGTACCGTTCTGCTGCTGGAGCGCCTCTGGTAGCCGGTTTTAACTCAGTCTTTCTTGGCCTTTCTTGGTCTTCTCAAGAGAGTATCAGGAGGCATAAGAGAAGAGAAACACAAGAAGTCGACAAATTTCCTCAGGCTCTTCTAGTTCTCAAAATTGATTCTTTAATACTGCTTAATGCCACAGCAGCTGAAATATACCTCCTTTATCATTGAAGGCAGATGAAAGTGGTCAGACCCTGCTGTCTAATTACCAAAGAGAGATGGTGAGTGGACCTGTTTTCTTTGGGTATTTCTTTTTTCTTCTCTGAGCATCTCTTCTCTTCTCTTCTATTCTCTTCTCTTCTTTTCCCTTTCGATCTCTACCTTTCCCTTCCCTTCCATTTACCTTACTATTTCCCCTTCCATTCCCTTCTCTTTCCTTCCTTCCCTTCTCTTCCCTTTCCTTCCTTTCCTTCCCATACCTTTCCTTTACTTTCCTTACATCCTTTCCTTCCCTTACCTTCCCATCTCTTCTCTTTTCTTTTCTTCTTTTCTCTTCTCTTCTCTTCTCTCTTCTCTTCTCTTCTCTTCTCTTCTCTTCTCTTCTCTTCTCTTGTCTTGTCTTGTCTTCTCTTCTCTTCTCTCCTATCCTCTTCCCTTCCCTTCCATTCCCTTCCCTTTTTCCTTCCTTCTCCCTTCCCTTCCCTTCCCTTCCCATCCTTCCCTTCCCTTCCCATCCTTCCCTTTTCTCTTCTCTTCTCTTCTCTTCTCTTCTCTTCTCTTCTCTTCTCTTGTCTTCTCTCCTATCCTCTTCCCTTCCCTTCCATTCCCTTCCCTTTTTCCTTCCTTCTCCCTTCCCTTCCCTTCCCTTCCCATCCTTCCCTTCCCTTCCCATCCTTCCCTTTTCTCTTCTCTTCTCTTCTCTTCTCTTCTCTTCTCTTCTCTTCTCTTCTCTTCTCTTCTCTTCTCTTCTCTTCTCTTCTCTTCTCTTCTCCTCTCCTCTCCTCTCCTCTCCTCTCCTCTCCTCTCTTCTCTTCTCTTCTCTTCTCTTCTCTTCTCTTCTCTTCTCTTTTCTCTTCTCTTCTCTTCTCGTCTCGTCTCTTCTCTTCTCTTCTCTTCTTTTCTCTTCTCTTCTCTCCCTTTCCTTCCCTTCCCTTTTCCCTTCCCTTCCCTTTTCGCTTCCCTTCCCTTTTCCCTTCCCTTTTCCCTTCCCTTTTCTTCCCTTTTCCCATCCGTTCCCTTTTCCCTTTCTTTCCCTTTCTTTCCCTTTTCCCTTCCCTTCCCTTTTCCTTCCCTTTTCCCTTCTTTTTTCCCTTTTGTTTTCCCTTCCCTTTTCCCTTCCCTTGTCCCTTCTCTTTTTTCTTCCCTTTTTTCTTCCCTTTTCCCCTTTTCCCTTCCCTTTTCCCTTCCATTTTCCCTTCTCTTTCCCTTCCCTTTTCCCTTCCCTTTTCTGGGGTCTGCCAAAAAAATCTCCAAAACTCTTTAACTTCCTTCCCTTTCCTTCTCTTCCCTTCCCTTCCCTTCCCTTCCGTTCCCTTCCCTTTTCTTCTCTTCTCTTCTCTTCTCTCTTCTCTTCTCTTCTCTTCTCTTCTCTTCTCTTCTCTTCTCTTCACTTCTCTTCTCTCCTCTTCCCTTCCCTTCCCTCCCTTTTCCATTTCTTCTCCCTTCCCTTCCCTTCCCTTCCCTTCACTTTCCTTTCCTTTCCTTTCCTTCCCTTACAATCCTTCCCTTCCCTTCCCCTCCCTTTTCTCTTCTCTTGCCTTCCCCTCGCTTCCTTTCCCTTCCCTTCCATTTTCCCTCCCATATTCCCCTCCCTAACTTCTCTTTACTTCCTTCCCATCTCTTCCTTTCTTTAACTTCCCTTCCCTTTTTGCCTTTCCCATTCCTTTTCTTCCTTCCTTTTCCTTTCCTTCCCTTCCCTTTCCTTCCCTTCCCTTCCCTTCCCTTCCCTTCCCTTCCCTTCCCTTCTCTTCTCTTCTCTTCTCTTCTCTTCTCTTCTCTTCTCTTCTCTTCTCTTCTCTTCTCTTCTCTTCTCTTCTCTTCTCTTCCCTTCCCTTCCCTTCCCTTCCCTTCTCTTCTATTCTCTTTTCTTCTCATCTCTTCTCTTCTCTCCCTTTCCATCCCTTCCCCTTTCCCTTCCCTTCGCTTTTCCCTTCCCTTCCCTTTTCGCTTTCCTTCCCTTTTCCTTTCCCTTTCCTTCCCTTTCCTTCCTTTTTCCCGTCCTTTCCCTTTTCCCTTCCTTTCCCTTTTCCCATACCTTCCCTTTTCCCTTCCCTTTTCCCGTCTTTTTTCCCTTTCGTTTTTCCCTTCCCTTTTCCCATCCCTTTTCCCTTCATTTTTCCCTTCCCTTTTCCCCTTTCCCCTTCCCTTTTCCCTTCCCTTATCTTGGGTCTGCCAAGAAAATTTCCAAAACTCTATCTTCCTTCCCTTTCCTTCCCTTCCCTTTCCTTCCCTTTCCTTTCCTTTCCTTTCCTTCCCTTCCCTTCCCTTCCCTTCCCTTCCCTTCTCTTTCCTTCTCTTCCCTTCTCTTCTCTTCTCTTCTCTTCTCTTTTCTCTTATCGTCTCTTCTCTTCTTCTCTTCTCTTCTTCTACTCATCTCTTCTCTTACCTTTCCTTCCCTTCCGTTTTCCTTTCTCCCGTCCTTCCCTTCCCTGCCTTTCCTTCCCTTCCTTCCCTTCTATCTTCTCTTCTTTCTTCTCTTCTCTTCTCTTCTCTTCTCTTCTCTTCTCTTCGCTTCTCTTCCCTTCTATTCCATTCCTTCACTCCCCTTCCCATCCAATCCCTTCCCTTTCCTCCCCTCCCACCCCCTTTCTTTCCTTACCTATCCTTCCCTTTCCTTCCTTCCCTTCCAATTCCTTTCTTCCCTTCCCTTCTATTCCCTTCATTTTTCCTTTCTCTTCACTTCTCTTCTCATCTCTTCTCTCCTCATCTGTTTTCTTCACATTTCTTATCTCTTCTCCTGGACTTTTTTTCCCTTCATTTCCCTTCGCCACCCTTTTTCTTCCCTTCCCTTCCTATCCCTTTCCGTTCACTTCCATTCCCTTCCCTTCCCTTCCCTTAGGTCCCTTCCCTTCCTTTCCCTTCCCTTCCCCTCTTTTCCCTTCCCTTCCTTTTCTTTCTTTCTTCTCTTATTTTTTAATTTCTCTTCTCTTGTCTTCTGTCTACAGAAATTCTCTTGAGAAAGCCACAAGATGGCAAACTGAATTTATCACACAGCAATGCCCAAGCTGATATGCAAAGAATGACTGAGTGAAACCGGCTACCAAAGGCGCCCTAATTGCAGAACGATACCTCCATTGTCTGTGAAGGCAGACAGTATGGGTTTGCCCTTGCTTCCAGATAAGATTCTGCGAGAGGCTGAGTGGACCTGTCTTTTTGTGTGTTTCTCTTCTCTTCTCTTGTTTCTACTGAAATTACCTGTGAAGACCAAGAAAGGCCCAGCCAAACCTGTCTCGTCAAGTTATCCAAGCAGAAAGACAAAGAAAGATTAAGCAAAACCGGCTACCAGAGGCGCTTCAGCAGCAGAAATGTGTCTTCTTTCTCTGGGAAGGCACGCTGGAGGGTCAGCCTCTGCTCTTGGTTTCACAACTCGGAGAGACTGAGTGAATTTCTCTCCTTTGTGTGTTTTCTTTCTCCTCTGTTCACTTTTTTACTCTTGTCTTCTCTGCTTTTCTATTTTGTTTCCTGAAACTTTTCTGAAAAGGCCAAGAAAATCTCCAAAACTGTTTCTTTGAGATGCCAAAGCTAAACATTCAGGAATGTCTGAGTGAAAACCTGATACCAGTGGTGCCCCAGCAGCGGAAATTTATCTCAATTTTTTGTGAAGACAGGTGGGTGCTTCTGTCCTTGCTTTAAGATTTAACAACTGGAGAGACTGAGGGGACATGTTGTCTTTGAGACATTTCTAGGCCTAAGGCAGGGACTGACCCCTCTTCCTGCCTTCACAGACAAAGGAGGTACCATTCTGCTGCTGGGGCGCATCTGGTAGCTGGTTTTCACTCAGTCTTCTCTTCTCTTCTCTTTTCTTTTTTCTTTCGATCACTACCTTTCCCTTCTCTTCCATTTACCTTCCTATTTCCCTCTCCCTTCCCTTCCCTTCCTTCCCTTCTCTTCCCTTCCCTTTATTTTCTTCCCATCCTTTTCCTTTACTTTCCTTCCATCCTTTTCCTTCCCTTCCCTTCCCTTCCCTTCTCTTCACTTTACTTCTCTTCTCTTCTCTTTTCTCTTTTCTTCTCTTCTCTTCTCTTTTCTCTTTTCTTCTCTTCTCTTCTCTTCTCTTCTCTTCTCTCTTCTCTTCTCTTCTCTTCTCTCCTCTCCTCTTCCCTTCTCTTCTCTTCTTTTCTCTTCACTTCTCTCCTCTCCTCTTCCCTCCCATTCCATTCCCTTCTTTTCCCTTCCTTCTCCCTTCTCTTCGCTTCACTTCCCTTTCCTTCCTTCCCTTCCCTTACCATCCTTCCCTTCCCTTCCGTTTTTTCTTCTCTTCTCTTTTCTCTTCTCTTCCCTTCCTCTACCTTCCTTTCCCTTCCCTTCCATTTTCCCTCCCATATTCCCCTCCCTAACTCTTCTTTACTTCCTTCCCTTCTCTTTTTTCTTTACCTTCCCTTTCCTTTTTTCCCGTCCCTTTACTTTTCTTCCTTCCCTTTCCTTCCCTTCCCTTCTATTCTCTTCCTTTCTCTTCTCTTCTCTTCTCTTCTCTTCTCTTCGCTTCTCTTCTCTTCTCTTCTCTTCTCTTCTCTTCTCTTCTCTTCTCTTCTCATGTCTTCCCTTAAGCTCCCTTCCTTTCCCTTCCCTTCCATTTTCCCTCGCATATTCCCCTCCCTAACTTCTCTTTACTTCCTTCCCTTATTTTTTTCTTTACCTTCCCTTCCCTTCCCTTCCCTTTTTCCCTTCATTCCTGTTCTTTCTTCCCTTTCCTTCCCTTCCCTTTTCTTTCCTTCCCTTCCCTTCCCTTCTCTATTCTCTTCTCTTCTCTTCTCCTCTCTTCTCTTCTTTTCTCTTCTCTTCTCTTATCTTCTCTTCTCTTTCTTCTCTCTTCTGTCTTCTCTTCTCTTCTTTCTCTTCTCTTCTTTTCACTTCTGATCTCTACCTTTCCCTTCCCTTCCATTTACCTTCCTATTTCCCCCTCCCTTCCCTTCCCTTTTCTTCCTTCCCTTCTCTTCCCTTCCCTTCCCATCCCTTTACTTTATTTTCTTTCCATCCCTTTCCTTCCCTTCCCATCTCTTCTCTTCTCTTCTCTTCTCTTCTCTCCTCCTCCCTTCCCTTCCCTTCCATTCCCTAACTTTTCCCCTTCCTTCTCCCTTCTCTTCCCTTAACTTCCCTTTCCTTCCTTCCCTTCCCGTACCATCCTTCCTTTTCCTTTTCTCTTCTCTTCTTTTTCCTTCTCTTTCCTTCCCCTCACTTCCCCTCCATTTTACCTCCCATATTCCCATCCCTAACTTCTCTTTACTTTCTTCCCTTTTCTTTTTTTCTTTACCGTCCCTTCCCTTTTTTCCTTGCCTTTCCTTTTCTTCCTTCCCTTTCCTTCCCTTTTATTCCCTTCCCTTCCCTTCCCTTCTCTTCTCTTCTCTTCTCTTCTCTTCTCTTCTCTTCTCTTCTCTTCTCTTCTCTTCTCTTCTCTTCTCTTCTCTTCTTCTCTTCTCTTCTCTTCTTTTCTCTTCTCTTCCCTTCCCTTCCCCTCCCTTCCTTTCCCATCCTTTCCATTTTCCCTCCCATATTTCCCTCCCTAACTTCTCTTTACTTCCTTCCCTTCTCTATTTTCCCTTCCCTTTCCTTTTCTTTCTTTCCTTTCCTTCCCTTTCCTTCCCTTCCTTTCCCTTCCCTTCTCTTCCCTTCCCTTCGCATTTCTTCTCTTCTCTTCTCTTCTCTTCTCTCCCTTTCCTCCCCTTCCCCTTTCACTTCCCTTCCCTTTTCCCTTCCCTTCTCTTTTCGCTTCCCTTCCCTTTTTCCTTCCCTTCCCCTTTCCCTTCCCTTTTCTCTTCTCTTTCCTTTTCTCTTCCCTTCCCTTTTCTCTTCTCTTCCCTTTTCCCTTCCCTTCCCTTTTCCCTTCTTTTTTCCCTTCAGTTTTTCCCTTAACTTTTCCCATCCCCTTTCCCTTCCCTTTTCCCTTCCCATTTCCCTTTCCTTTTCTTTGGTCTGCCAAGAAAATCTCCAAAACTCTTTATCTTTCTTCCATTTCCTTTCCTTCCCTTCTCTTCTCTTCCCTTCCATTATCTTCTCTTCTCTTCTCTTCTTCTTTTCTCTTCTGATCTCTTCTCTTCTCTTCCCTTTCCTTCCATTCCCTATTCCCTTCTTTCACACTTCCTTCCCTTCCCTGCCCTTTTTTTCCTTCCCTTCCCTTCCCTTCCCTTCCCTTTTCTCTTCTCTTCTCTTCTCTTCTCTTCTCTTCTCTTCTCTTCTCTTCTCTTCTCTTCTCTTCTCTTCTCTTCTCTTCTCTTCTCTTTTCTTTCTCTTCTCTTCTCTTCTCTTCTCTTCTCTTCCCTTCCCTTCCCTTCCCTCCATTCCCATCCCCTTTCCCTTCTTTCTCACTTCTCTTCCCTTCACTTCCCTTTCCTTCCTTCCCTTCCCTTAAAATCTTTCCCTTCTCTTCCCTTTTCTCTTCACTTCTCTTCTCTTCTCTTCTTTTCCCTTCCCCACCCTTCCTTTCCCTTCCCTTCCATTTTCCCTCCCATATTCCCCTCCCTAACTTCTCTTTACTTCCTTCCTTCCTTCCTTTCCTTCCTTCCTTCCTTCCTTCCTTCCTTCCTTCCTTCCTTCCTTCCTTTCTTTCCTTTCTTTCTTTCCTTTCTTCTTTCTTTCTTCTTTCTTTCTTTCTTTCTTTCTTTCTCTTTCTTTCTTTCTTTACCTTCCCTTTTCTTCCCTTTCTTTTCTTCCCTTTCCTTTTCTTCCTTCCCTTCCCTTTCCTTCCTTCCCTTCCCTTCCTTCTCTTCTCTTCTCTTCTCTTCTCTTCTCTTCTCTTCTCTTCTCTTCTCTTCTCTTCTCTTCTCTTCTCTTCTCTTCTCCCTTTCCTTCCCTTCCCCTTCCCTTCCCTTTTCGCTTCCCTTCCCTTTTCCTTCCCTTTTCCCATACATTCCGTTTTTCCTTCCCTTCCCTTCCCTTTTTCTTTCTCTTTTCCCTTCCCTTTTCCGTTTCCTTTTCTTGGGTCTGCCAAAAAAATCTCCAAAACACTTTCTTTATCTTCTTTCCCTTCCCTTCTCTTCCCTTCCCTTCTCTTCCTCTCTTCTCTTCTCTTCTCTTCTTCTCTTCTCTTCTCTTCTCTTCTCTTCTCTTCTCTTCTCTTCTCTTCTCTTCTCTTCTCTTCTCTTCTCTTCTCTTCTCTTCTCTTCTCTCCTCTCCTCTCCTCTCCTCTCCTCTCCTCTCCTCTCCTGTCCTCTCCTCTCCTCTCCTCTCCTCTCCTCTCCTCTCCTCTCCTCTTCTCTTCTCTTCTCTTCTCTTCTCTTCTCTTCTCTTCTCTTCTCTTCTCTTCTCTTCTCTTCTCTTCTCTTCTCTTCTCTTCTCTCTTCTCTTCTCTTCTTTACTCTTCTCTTCTCTTCTTTTCCCTTCTGATCTCTACCTTTCCCTTCCCTTCCATTTACCTTCCTATTTCCCCCTCACTTCCCTTTTCTTCCTTCCCTTCTCTTCCCTTCCCTTCCTTTCCTTCCCATCCTTTCCTTTCCTTTCTTTCCATCCCTTTCCTTCCCTTCCCATGTCTTCTCTTCTATTCTGTCCTCTTCCCTTCCCTTCCCTTCCCTTCCATTCCCTACTTTTTTCCTTTCCTTCTCCCTTCTCTTCCCTTCCCTTACCTTTCCTTCCTTTCCTTCCCGTACCAATCTTCCCTTCCCTTTTCTCTTCTCTTTTCCTCTCTTCTGTTCTCTTCTCTTCTCTTCTTTTCTCTTCTCTTTCCTTCTCTTCCCTTTTCTCACTTCTTCCATTTTACCTCCCATATTCCCATCCCTAACTTCTCTTTACTTCCTTCCCTTTTCTTTCTTTCTTTACCTTCCCTTCCCTTTTTTCTTCCTTCACTTTTCTTCCCTTTTCTTCCATTCCCTTCCCTTCCCTTCTCTTCTCTTCTCTTCTCTTCTCTTCTCTTCTCTTTTTTGCTCTGCTCTTCTTTTCTCTTCTCTTCTCTTCTCTTCCCTTCCCCTCCCTTCCTTTCCCATCCCTTTCATTTTCCCTCCCATATTCCCCTCCCTAACTTCTCTTTACTTCCTTCCCTTCTCTATTTTTCATTTCCTTTCCTTTTCTTTCTGCCCTTTCCTTCCCTTTTCTTCCATTCCTTTCCCTTCCCTTCTCTTCCCTTCCCTTCGCATCTCTTTTCTTCTCTTCTTTTCTCTTCTCTTCTCTTTTCTTCTCTGCTCTCCCTTTTTTCCCTTCCGTTTTCTTTTCCCTTCCCTTTTCCCTTCCCTTCCCTTCTCGCTTCCCTTCCCTTTTCCTTTTCCTTCCCTTCCCTTTTCCCTTCCCTTCCCTTTTCTATTCCCTTCCCTTTTCTCTTCCCTTCCCTTTTCTCTTCCCTTCCCTTTTCCCTTCCCTTCAGTTTTTCCCTTCCCTTTTCCCTTTACTTTCCCTTCTTTTTTCCCTTCAGTTTTTACGTTAACTTTTCCCATCCCCTTTCCCTTCCCTTTTCCCTTCCCATTTCCCTTTTCTTTTCTTGGGTCTGCCAAGAATATCTCCAAAGCAATTTATATTCCTTCCATTTCCTTTTCTTCCCTTCTCTTCTCTTCCCTTCCATTCTCTTCTCTTCTCTTGACTTCTCTTCTTATCTGTTTTCCTCTCTTCTCTTTTCTTCCCTTTCCTTCCATTCCCTATTCTTCTTCTCCCTTCCTTCCCTTCCTTGCCCTTTCCTTTTTTCCCTTCCCTTTTCTCTTCTCTTCTCTTCTCTTCTCTTCTCTTCTCTTCTCTTTTCTTTCTCTTCTCTTCTCTTCTCTTGCCTTCCCTTCCCTTCCCTTCCCTCCATTCCCATCCCTTTTCCCTTCTATCTCTCTTCTCTTCCCTTCACTTTCCTTTCCTTCCTTCCCTTCCCTTACCATCCTTCCCTTCCCTTCCTTTTCTCTTCACTTCTCTTCTCTTCTCTTCTTTTCCCTTCCCCACCCTTCCTTTCCCTTCCCTTCCATTTTCCCTCCCATATTCCCCTCCCTAACTTCTCTTTACTTCCTTCCCTTCTTTCTTTACCTTCCCTTTTCTTCCCTTTTTTCTCTTCCCCTTCCTTTTCTTCCTTCCCTTTACTTCCCTTCCCTTCCCTTTTCTTCTCTTCTCTTCTCCCTTTCTTTCCCTTCCCCCTTCCCTTCCCTTCCCTTTTCCCTTCCCTTCCCTTTTCGCTTCCCTTTCCTTTTCCTTCCCTTCCCTTCCCTTCCCTTTTCCCATACATTCCCTTTTCTCTTCCCTTCCCTTTTCCTTTCCATTTTCCCTTCCCTTTTCCGTTTCCTTTTCTTGGGTCTGCCAAGAAAATCTCCAAAACTGTTTATCTTCCTTCCCTTTCCTTCCCTTCCCTTCTCTTCCCTTCCCTTCTCTTCCCTTCCCTTCTCTTCCTCTCTTCTCTTCTCTTTCTCTTCTCTTGTCTTCTCTTATCATCTCCTCTCTTCTCTTCTCTTCTCTTCTCTTCTCTTCTTCTCTTCTCTTCTCTTATCTTCTCTTCTCTTCTACTCTCCTCTCCTCTCTTCTCTCTTCTCTTCTCTTCTACTCTCCTCTCCTCTCTTCTCTCTTCTCTTCTCTTCCCTTCTCTTCCATTCCTTCCCTCCCTTCCCTTCCCTTCTCATCTATTCCCTTCCCTTTCCTACCCTTTCCTTTCCTCCACTCCCTTGCCCTTCCCTTCCCTCCCCGCATTTCCCCTCCCCCTCCCTCCTCTCCCATTCCCTCCCCTTCCCTTCCCTTTTCCCTTTCTTCACCCTTCCCTATCCTTCCTTTTCCTGCCTTTCCTTCCCTTCCTTCCCTATTACTTCCTTCCTTTTTTTCTCTTCCCTTCTCTTCTCATCTCTTCTCTCCTCATCTGTTCTCTTCACATTTTTTCTCTCTCCTCCTTGACTTTTTTCCCCTTCATTTCCCTTCGCTATCCTTTTTCTTCCCTTCCCTTCCCTTCCTATCCCTTTCACTTCACTTCCATTCCCTTCCCTTCCCATAGGTCCCTTCCCTTCCCTTCCCCTCTTTTCTCTTCCCTTCATTTCTTTTTCTCTTTCTTCTCTTTTTATTTCTCTTCTCTTGTCTTCTGTCTACAGAAATTCTCTTGAGAAAGCCACAAGATGGCAAACTGAATTTATCACACAGCAGTGCCCAAGCTGATATGCAAAGAATGACTGAGTGAAAACTGGCTACCAGAGGCGTCCTAGCTGCAGAACGATACCTCCATTGTCTGTGAAGGCAGACAGTATGGGTCTGCCCTTGCTTCCAGATTAGATTCTGCGAGAGGCTGAGTGGACCTGTTTTTTTGAGTGTTTCTCTTCTCTTCTCGTTTCTACTGAAATTACCTGTGAAGTCCAAGAAAAGCCCAGCCAAACCTGTCTCGTCAAGTTATCCAAGCAGAAAGACAAAGAAAGATTAAGCAAAACCGGCTACCAGAGGCGCTTCAGCAGCAGAAATGTGTCTTCTTTTTCTGGGAAGGCACGCTGGAGGGTCAGCCTCTGCTCTTGGTTTCGCAACTCGGAGAGACTAAGTGAACTTCTCTCCTTTGTGTTTTCTTTCTCCTCTGTTCTCTTTTTTACTCTTGTCTTCTCTAATTTATTTTGTTTCCTGAAACTTCTGAAAAGGCCAAGAAAATCTCCAAAACTGTTTCTTTGAGATGCCAAAGCTGAACATTCAGAAATGTCTGAGTGAAAACCTGATACCAGTGGTGCCCCAGCAGCGGAAAGTTATCTCCATTTTTTGTGAAGACAGGTGGGTGCTTCTGCCCGTGCTTTAAGATTTAACACCTGGGAGAGACTGAGGGGACATGTTGCCTTTGAGACATTTCCAGGGCTAAGGCAGGGCCTGACCCCTCTTCCTACCTTCACAGACAAAGGAGGTACTGTTCTGCTGCTGGGGCACCTCTGGTAGCCGGTTTTTACTCAGTCTTTCTTGGCCTTTCTTGGTTTTCTCAAGAGAGTACCAGGACAAATAAGAGAAACACAAGAAGTCGACAAATTTCCTCAGGCTCTTCTACTTCTCAAAATTGATTCTTTAATACTGCTTAACGCCACAGCAGCTGAAATATACCTCCTTTATCACTGAAGGCAGATGAAAGTGGTCAGACTCTGCTGTCTAATTAGCAAAGAGAGATGGTGTGTGGACATGTTTTCTTTGGGTATTTCTTTTTTCTTCTCTGATCATCTCTTCTCCTCTTCTCTTCTCTTCTCTTCTCTTCTCTTCTCTTCTCTTCTCTTCTCTCCTCTCCTCTTCTCATCTCATCTCTCCTCTCCTCTCCTCTCCTCTCCTCTCCTCTTCTCTTCTCTTCTTTTCCCTTCTGATCTCTACTTTTCCCTTCCCTTCCATTTACCTTCCTATTTCCCCCTCACTTCCCTTTCATTCCTTCCCTTCTCTTCCCTTCCCTTCCTTTCCTTCCCATCCCTTTCCTTTACTTTCTTTCCATCCCTTTCCTTCCCTTCCCATGTCTTCTCTTCTATTCTCTCCTCTTCCCTTCCCTTTCCTTCCTTTCTTTCCCGTACCACCTTTCCCTTCCCTTTTCTCTTCTCTTCTCTTCTCTTCTCTTTCCTTCTCTTTCCTTCCCTCACATTCCTTCCATTTTACCGCCCATATTCCCATCCCTAATTTCTCTTTACTTCCTTCCCTTTTTTTCTTTCTTTACCTTCCCTTCCCTTCCCTTTTTTTCTTCCCTTTCCTTTTGTTCCTTCACTTTTCTTCCGTTCCCTTCCGTTCCCTTCCGTTTCCTTCCCTTATCTTCTTCTGTTCTCTTCTCTTCTCTTCTCTTCTCTTCTCTTCTCTTCTCTTCTCTTCTCTTCTCTTCTCTTCTCTTCTCTTCTCTTCTTTGCTCTGCTCTTCTTTTCTCTTCTCTTCTCCTCTCCTCTTCTCTCCTCTCCTCTCCTCCTCTCCTCTCCTCTTTTCTCTTCTCTTCTCTTCTCTTCTCTTCTCTTCTCTTCTCTTCTCTTCTCTTCTCTTCTCTTTTCTTCCCTTCCCTTCCCTTCCCCTCATTTCCCTTCCATTTTACCTTTCATAATCCCATCCCTCACTTCTTTTACTTCCTTCCCTTTTCTTTCTTTCTTTACCTTCCCTTCCCTTCCCATTTTTCCCTTCCCTTTTTTCTCTTCCCTTTCCTTCCCGTTTATTCCCTTCCCTTTTCTTCCCTTTTCTTCCTTTCCCTTCCCTTCCCTTCCCTTCCCTTTCCTTCCCTTCTCTTCTCTTCTCTTCTCTTCTCTTCTCTTCTCTTCTCTTCTCTTCTCTTCTCTTCTCTTCTCTTCTCTTCTCTCCTCTTCTCTCCTCTTCTCTTCTCTTCTCTTCTCTTCTCTTCTCTTCTCTTCTCTTCTCTTCTCTTCTCTTCTCTTCTCTTCTCTTCTCTTCTCTTCTCTCTTCTCTTCTCTTCTCTTCCCTTCCCTTCCCTTCCCTTCCCTTTTCCCTTGTTTCTCCCTTCTTTCCCTTCCCTTCCCTTTCCTTACCTTCCTTACCTTCCATTTCCTCTTCTCTTCTCTTCTCTCCTCTCCTCTCCTCTTCCCTTCCATTCCCTTCCCTTCCCTTTTCCCTTCCTTCTTCCTTCTCTTCCCTTCACTTCCCTTTCCTTCTTTCCTTCCCTTCCCTTACCATCCTTCCCTTCCCTTCTTTTTTCTCTTCTCTTCTCTTCTCTTCTATTCTATTCTCTTCTCTTCTCTCCCTTTCCTTCCCTTCCCCTTTTCCTTCCCTTCCCTTTTCCCTTCCCTTCCCTTTTCGCTTCCCTTCCCTTTACCATTCCCTTCCCGTTTCCCTTCCCTTTTCTTTTCTCTTCCCTTCCCTTTTCTCTTCCCTTCCCTTTTTCCTTCCTTTCCCTTTTCCCATCCCTTTTCCCTTTTTTTCCCCTCCGTTTTCCCCTTACCTTTTTCCATCCCCTTTCCCTTCACTTTTCCCTTATTTTTCCCTTCCCATTTCCCTTTCCGTCTCTTGGGTCTGCCAAGAATATTTCCAAAAATCTTTATCTTCCTTCCATTTCCTTTCCTCCCTTCCCTTCCCTTCTCTTCCCTTCCATTCTCTTCTCTTCTCTTGTTTTCTCATCTCATCTCTTCTCTTCTCTTCTATTCCCTTTCCTTCCCTTCACTTTTCCCTTCTTTCTCCCTTCCTTCTCTTCCCTGCCCTTTCCTTCCTTCGCTTCCCTTTTCTCTTCTCTTCTCTTCTCTTCTCTTCTCTTCTCTTCTCTTCTCTTCTCTTCTCTTCTCTTCTCTTCCCCTTCTCTTCTTTTCTTTTCTCTTCTCTTCTCCTCTACTCTCCTCTTCTCTTCTCTCCTCTTCTCTTCCCTGTCCTTCCATTCCTTCCCTCCCTTCCCTTCCCTTCCAATCTATTCCCTTCCCTTTCCTCCCCTTTCCTTTCCTCCCCTCCCTTGCCCTTTATTTCCCTCCCCGCATATTCCCCCCTCCCCTCTCTCCCATTCCTTCCCCTTCCCTTCCCATTTCCCTTTCTTCACCCTTCCCTATCCTTCCTTTTCCTGCCTTTCCTTCCCTTCCTTCCCTATTACTCCCTTCCTTTTTCTTTTCTCTTCCCTTCTCTTCTCATCTCTTCTCTCCTCATCTGTTCTCTTCACATTTCTTCTCTCTTCTCCTTGACTTTTTTCCCTTCATTTCCCTTCGCTATCCTTTTTTCCCTTCCCTTCCCTTCCTATCGCTTTCCGTCACTTCCATTCCCTTCCCTTCCCTTAGGTCCCTTCCCTTCCCCTCTTTTCTCTTCCCTTCATTTCTTTTTCTCTTTCTTCTCTTTTTATTTCTCTTCTCTTGTCTTCTGTCTACAGAAATTCTCTTGAGAAAGCCACAAGATGGCAAACTGAATTTATCACACAGCAGTGCCCAAGCTGATATGCAAAGAATGACTGAGTGAAAACTGGCTACCAGAGGCGTCCTAGCTGCAGAACGATACCTCCATTGTCTGTGAAGGCAGACAGTATGGGTCTGCCCTTGCTTCCAGATTAGATTCTGCGAGAGGCTGAGTGGACCTGTTTTTTTTTTGAGTGTTTCTCTTCTCTTCTCTTGTTTCTACTGAAATTACCTGTGAAGTCCAAGAAAAGCCCAGCCAAACCTGTCTCGTCAAGTTATCCAAGCAGAAAGACAAAGAAAGATTAAGCAAAACCGGCTACCAGAGGCGCTTCAGCAGCAGAAATGTGTCTTCTTTTTCTGGGAAGGCACGCTGGAGGGTCAGCCTCTGCTCTTGGTTTCGCAACTCGGAGAGACTGAGTGAACTTCTCTCCTTTGTGTGTTTTCTTTCTCCTCTGTTCTCTTTTTTACTCTTGTCTTCTCTAATTTATTTTGTTTTCTGAAACTTCTGAAAAGGCCAAGAAAATCTCCAAAACTGTTTCTTTGAGATGCCAAAGCTGAACATTCAGAAATGTCTGAGTGAAAACCTGATACCAGTGGTGCCCCAGCAGCGGAAAGTTATCTCCATTTTTTGTGAAGACAGGTGGGTGCTTCTGCCCGTGCTTTAAGATTTAACACCTGGGAGAGACTGAGGGGACATGTTGCCTTTGAGACATTTCCAGGGCTAAGGCAGGGCCTGACCCCTCTTCCTACCTTCACAGACAAAGGAGGTACTGTTCTGCTGCTGGGGCACCTCTGGTAGCCGGTTTTTACTCAGTCTTTCTTGGCCTTTCTTGGTTTTCTCAAGAGAGTACCAGGAGAAATAAGAGAAGAGAAACACAAGAAGTCGACTAATTTCCTCAGGCTCTTCTAGTTCTCAAAATTGATTCTTTAATAGTGCCTAATGCCACAGCAGCTGAAATATACCTCCTTTGTCATTGAAGGCAGATGAAAGTGGTCTGACCCTGCTGTCTAATAAGCAAAGGGAGATGGTGAGTGGACCTGTTTTCTTTGAGTATTTCTCTTTTCTTCTCTGATCATCTCTTCTCTTCTCTTCTCTTCTCTTCTCTTCTCTTCTCTTCTCTTCTCTTCTCTTCTCTTCTCTTCTCTTCTCCTCTCCTCTCCTCTCCTCTCCTCTCCTCTCCTCTTCTCTTCTCTTCTCTTCTCTTCTCTTCTCTTCTCTTCTCTTCTCTTCTCCTCTCCTCTCCTCTCCTCTCCTCTCCTCTTCTCTTCTCTTCTCTTCTCTTCTCTTCTCTTCTCTTCTCTTTTCTTTTCTTCTCTTCTCTTCTCTTCTCTTCTCTTCTCTTCTCTTCTCTTCTCTTCTCTTCTCTTCCCTTCCCTTCCCTTCCCCTCCCTTCCATTTTCCCTCCCATATTCCCCTCCTAACTTCTCTTTACTTCCTTTCCTTCTCTATTTTTCCCTTCCCTTTCATTTTCTTTCTTCCCTTTCCTTCCCTTTCCTTCCATTCCTTTCCCTTCCCTTTTCTTCCCTTCCCTTCGCATCTCTTCTCTTCTCTTCTCTTTTCTTCTCTGCTCTCCCTTTTCTTCCCTTCCCCTTTCCCTTCCCTTCCATTTTCCTTTCCCTTCCCTTTTCGCTTCCCTTCCCTTTTCCTTTCCCTTCCCTTCCCTATTCTATTCCCTTCCCTTTTCTCTTCCCTTCCCTTTTCCCTTCCCTTTTCCCTTCCCTTTTCATTTTTTTCCCTTCAGTTTTTCCTTTACCTTTTTCCATCTCCTTTCCCTTCCCTTCCCATTTCCCTTTCCTTTTTTGGGTCTGCCAAGAATATCTCCAAAACTCTTTATCTTCCTTCCATTTCCTTTCCTTCCCTTCTCTTCTCTTCCCTTCCATTCTCTTCTCTTCTCTTCTCTTGTCTTCTCTTGTCATCTATTTTCTTCTCTTCTCTATTCTTACCTTACCTTCACTTCCATACACTTCTTCTCTCTTCCTTCCCTTCCTTACCCTTTCCTTCCTTCCCTTCCCTTTTCTCTTCTCTTCTCTTCTCTTCTCTTCTCTTCTCTTTTCTCTTCACTTCTCTTCTCTTCTCTTCTCTTCTCTTCACTTCTGTTCCCTTCCCTTCCCTTCCCTCCATTCCCATCCCTTTTCCCTTCTTTCTCCCTTCTCTTCCCTTCCCTTCACTTCCCTTTCCTTCCTTCCCTTCCCTTACCATCCTTCCCTTCCTTTTCTCTTCACTTCTCTTCTCTTCTCTTCTTTTCCCTTCCCCACCCTTCCTTTCCCTTCCCTTCCATTTTCCCTCCCATATTCCCCTCCCTTTTACTTCCTTCCCTTCTTTCTTTCTTTACCTTCCCTTTTCTTCCCTTTTCCCCTTCCCTTTCCTTTTCTTCCTTCCCTTTCCTTCCCTTCCCTTCCCTTTTCTTCTCTTCTCTTATCCCTTTCTTTCCCTTCTTTCCCTTCCTTTCCCTTTTCCCTTCCCTTCCCTTTTCGCTTCCCTTCCCTTTTCCTTCCCTTCCCTTCCCTTTTCCCATAAATTCCCTTTTCTCTTCCCTTCCCTTTTCCTTTCCCTTTTCCCTTCCCTTTTCCGTTTCCTTTTCTTGGGTCTGCCAAGAAAATCTCCAAAACTGTTTATCTTCCTTCCCTTTCCTTCCCTTCCTTTCTCTTCCCTTCCCTTCTCTTCCTCTCTTCTCTTCTTTCTCTTTTCTTGTCTTGTCTTGTCTTGTCTTGTCTTGTCTTGTCTTGTCTTGTCTTCTCTTCTCTTCTCTTCTCTTCTCTTCTCTTCTCTTCTCTTCTCTTCTCTTCCCTTCCCTTTCCTTCCCCTCCCTTCCATTTTCCCTTCCATATTCCCCTCCCTAACTTCTCTTCACTTCCTTCCCTTCTCTATTTTTCCCTTCCCTTTCCTTTTCTTTCTTCCCTTTCCTTCCCTTTCCTTCCATTCCTTTTCCTTCCCTTCTCTTCCCTTCCCTTCGCATCCCTTTTCTTCTCTTCTCTTCTCTTTTCTTCTCTGCTCTCCCTTTTCTTCCCTTCCCCTTTCCCGTCCCTTCCATTTTCCTTTCCCTCCCCTTTTCGCTTCCCTTCCCTTTTCCTTTCCTTCCCTTTTCTATTCCATTCCCTTTTCTCTTCCCTTCCCTTTTCCCTTCCCTTCCCTTTTCCCTTCCCTTCCCTTTTCCCTTCCCTTTCCCTTCTTTTTTCCCTTCAGCTTTTCCTTTACCTTTTTCCATCTCCTTTCCCTTCCCTTTTCCCTTCCCGTTTCTTCTTTCCTTTTCTTGGGTCTGCCAAGAATATCTCCAAAACTCTTTATCTTCCTTCCATTTCCTTTCCTTCCCTTCTCTTCTCTTCCCTTCCATTCTCGTCTCTTCTCTTCTCTTGTCTTCTCTTGTCATCTATTTTCTTCTCTTCTCTTTTCTTACCTTTCCTTCCCTTCCCTACTCTTCTTCTCCCTCCCTTCCCTTCTTTACCCTTTCCTTCCTTCCCTTTTCTCTTCTCTCTCTTCTCTTCTCTTCTCCTCTTCTCTTCTGATCTCTTCTCTTCTCTTCTCTTCTCTTCTCTTCTCTTCTCTTCTCTTCTCTTCTCTTCTCTCTTCTCTTCTCTTCTCTTCTCCTCTCTCTTCTCTTCTCTTCTCTTCTCTTCTCTTCTCTTCTCTTCTCTTCTCTTCTCTTCTCTTCTCTTCTCTTCTCTTCTCTTCCCTTCCCTTCCCTGCCCTTCCCTTCCCTCCATTCCCATCTCTTTTCCCTTCTTTCTCCCTTCTCTTCCCTTCCCTTCACTTCCCTTTCCTTCCTTCCCTTCCCTTACCATCCTTCCCTTCCTTTTCTCTTCACTTCTCTTCTCTTCTCTTCTTTTCCCTTCCCCACCCTTCCTTTCCCTTCCCTTCCATTTTCCCTCCCATATTCCCCTCCCTAACTTTTCTTTACTTCCTTCCCTTCTTTCTTTCTTTACCTTCCCTTTTCTTCCCTTTTTTCCCTTCCCTTTCCTTTTCTTCCTTCCCTTTCCTTCCCTTCCCTTCCCTTTTCTTGTCTTCTCTTATCCCTTTCTTTCCCTTCCCCTTTCCCTTCCTTTCCCTTTTCCCTTCCCTTCCCTTTTCGCTTCCCTTCCCTTTTCCTTCCCTTCCCTTCCCTTTTCCCATACATTCCCTTTTCTCTTCCCTTCCCTTTTCCTTTCCCTTTTCCCTTCCCTTTTCCGTTTCCTTTTCTTGGGTCTGCCAAGAAAATCTCCAAAACTGTTTATCTTCCTTCCCTTTCCTTCCCTTCCCTTCTCTTCCCTTCCCTTCTCTTCCTCTCTTCTCTTCTTTCTCTTCTCTTCTCTTCTCTTCTCTTCTCTTTTCTTCTCTTCTCTTCTCTTCTTCTCTTCTCTTCTCTTCTCTTCCCTTCCCTTCCCTTCCCTTCCCTTCCCTTCCCTTCCGCTCATTTCCCTTCCATTTTACCTCCCATAATCCCATCCCTCACTTCTCTTTACTTCCTTCCCTTTTCTTTCTTTCTTTCTTTACCTTCCCTTCCCTTTTTTCCCTTCCCCTTTTTTCCTTCCCATTCCTTCCCGTTTCTTCCCTTCCCTTTCCTTCCCTTCCCTTCCCTTCCCTTCCCTTCCCTTCCCTTCCCTTCCCTTCTCTTCCTCTCTTCTCTTCTCTTCTCTTCTCTTCTCTTCTCTTCTCTTCTCTTCTCTTCTTTTCTCTTCTCCTCTCTTCTCTCCTCTTCTCTTCTTTTCTTTTCTCTTCTCTTCTCTTCTCTTCTCTTCTCTTCTCTTCTTTTCTCTTCTCTTCTCCTCTCCTCTTCCCTTCCCTTCCCTTCCCTTCCCTTCCCTTCCCTTCCCTTCCCTTCCCCTCCCTTCCTTTCCCTTCCCTTCCATTTTCCCTCCGATATTTTCCTTTCTAACTTCTCTTTACTTTCTTCCCTTCTCAAATTTTCCCTTCCCTTTCCTTTTCTTCCTTCTATTTCCTTCCCTTTCCTACCCTTCCCTTCTTTTCCCTTCCCTTCCTTTCGCATATCTTCTCTTCTCTTCTCTTCTCTTCTCTTCTCTTCTCTTCTCTTCTCTCCCTTCCAATTCCTTCCTCTTTCCCTTACCTTCTCTTTTCCCTTCCCTTCCCTTTTCGCTTCCCTTTCCTTTTCCCTTCCCTTTTCCCTTCCCTTTTTTCTTCCCTTCCCTTTTCTCTTCCCTTCCCTTTTCTCTTCCCTTCCCTTTTCCCTCCCCTTCCATTTTCCCTTACCTGTTCCCTTTTTTCCCTTCCGTTTTTCCCTTAACTTTTCCCATCCCCTTTCCCATCCCTTTCTTCTTCCTTTTTCCCTTCCCTTTTCCCTTCCCATTTCCCTTTCCTTTCCTTGGGTCAGCCAAGAATATCTCCAAAACTCTTTCTTTATCTTCCTTCCATTTCCTTTCCTTCCCTTCCCTTCCCTTACATTCTCTTCTTTTCTTCTCTTCTCTTCTCTTCTCTTCTCTTCTCTTCTCTTCTCTTCTCTTCTCTTCTCTTCTCTTCTCCTCTCCTCTCTTCTCTTCTCCCTTTCCTTCCCTTCCCCTTTCCCTTCCCTTCCCCTTTCCCTTCCCTTCCCTTTTCGCTTCCAGTCCCTTTTCCTTCCCTTCCCTTCCTTTTTCCCATACATTCCCTTTTCCCTTTCCTTTTCCTTTCCCTTTTCCCTTCCCTTTTCCGTTTCCCTTTCTTGGGTCTGCCAAGAAAATCTCCAAAACTGTTTATCTTACTTCCCTTTCCTTCCCTTCCCTTCTCTTCCTCTCTTCTCTTCTCTTCTTTCTCTTCTCTTGTCTTTTCTTGTCTTGTCTTGTCTTGTCTTCTTCTCTTCTCTTCTCTTCTCTTCTCTTCTCTTCTCTTCTCTTCTCTTCTCTTCTCTTCCCTTCCCTACCCTTCCCTTCCCTTCCCTTTTCCCTTGTTTCTCCCTTCTTTCCCTTCCCTTCCCTTTCCTTACCTTCCTTACCTTCCATTTCCTCTTCTCTTTTCTTTTCTCTTCTCTTCTCTTCTCTTCTCTTCCTCTTCTCTTCTCTTCTCCTCTCCTCTCCTCTCTTCACTTCACTTCACTTCAATTCTCTTCTCTTCTCTTCTTTTCCCTTCCCCACCCTTCCTTTCCCTTCCGTTCCATTTTCCCTCCCATATTCCCCTACCTAACTTTTCTTTACTTCCTTCCCTTCTTTCTTTCTTTACCTTCCCTTTTCTTCCCTTTTTCCCTTCCCTTTCCTTTTCTTCCTTCTCTTCCCTTTTCTTCCCTTCCCTTTTCTTTTCTTCTTTTATCCCTTTCTTTCCCTTCCCCTTTCCCTTCCTTTCCCTTTTCCCTTCCCTTCCCTTTTCGCTTCCCTTCCCTTTTCCTTCCCTTCACTTCCCTTTTCCCATACATTCCCTTTTCTCTTCCCTTCCCTTTTCCTTTTCCTTTTCCCTTCCCTTTTCCATTTCCTTTTCTTGGGTCTGCCAAGAAAATCTCCAAAACTGTTTATCTTCCTTCCCTTTCCTTCCCTTCCCTTCTCTTCCCTTCCCTTCTCTTCCTCTCTTCTCTTCTTTCTCTTTTCTTGTCTTGTCTTGTCTTCTCTTCTCTTCTCTTCTTTGCTCTGCTCTTCTTTTCTCTTCTCTTCTCTTCACTTGTCTTCTCTTCCCTTCCCTCCCTTCCCCTCCCTTCCATTTTCCCTCCCATATTCCCCTCCCTAACTTCTCTTTACTTCCTTCCCTTCTCTATTTTTCCCTTCCCTTTTCTTTTCTTTCTTCCCTTTCCTTCCCTTTCCTTCCTTTCCTTTCCCTTCCCTTCTCTTCCCTTCCTTTCGCATCTCTTTTCTTCTCTTCTCTTCTCTTTTCTTCTCTGCTCTCCCTTTTCTTCCCTTCCCCTTTCCCTTCCCTTCCATTTTCCTTTCCCTTCCCTTTTCGCTTCCCTTCCCTTTTCCTTTCCCTTCCCTTCCCTTTTCTATTCCCTTCCCTTTTCTCTTCCCTTCCCTTTTCTCTTCCCTTCCCTTTTCCCTTCTCTTTCCTTTTCCCTTCCCTTTCCTTTTCCCTTCCTTTCCCTTTTCCCTTCCCTTTCCCTTCTTTTTTTCCTTCAGTTTTTTCTTTACCTTTTTCCATCTCCTTTCCCTTCTCTTTTCCCTTCCCATTTCCCTTTCCTTTTCTTGGGTCTGCCAAGAATATCTCCAAAACTCTTTATCTTCCTTCCATTTCCTTTCCTCCCTTCTCTTCTCTTCCCTTCCATTCTCGTCTCTTCTCTTCTCTTGTCTTCTCTTGTCATCTATTTTCTTCTCTTCTCTTTTCTTACCTTTCCTTCCCTTCCCTACTCTTCTTCTCCCTTCCTTCCCTTTCTTACCCTTTCCTTCCTTCCCTTCCCCTTTCTCTTCTCTTCTCTTCTCTTCTCTTCTCTTTTTTTCACTTCTCTTCTCTTCCCTTCCCTTCCCTTCCCTCCATTCCCATCCCTTTTCCCTTCTTTCTCCCTTCTCTTCCCTTCACTTCACTTTCCTTTCCTTCCTTCCCTTCCCTTACCATCCTTCCCATCCTTTTCTCTTCACTTCTCTTCTCTTCTCTTCTTTTCCCTTCCCCACCCTTCCTTTCCCTTCCCTTCCATTTCCCTCCCATATTCCCCTCCCTAATTTTTCTTTACTTCCTTCCCTTCTTTCT